>NC_061112.1:138024575-138117398 GCF_002878395.1 Capsicum annuum
TTTTCGTTTTCATTCTGTGAATAAAAGTAAGCAAAGCCATAAATGCTAGCTGGTTTGTGTAGGGTTATTGTCAACTAGTCTTAGCAACGAAGATTACTTCCCTTTGCCTTGTACACCCTCCTCTTTAACTTTTTTTCTCTATATATACATAGTTGCTTTCGAAAACATTTATATATTAGCTACTTTTTCGGAGACCAAGTATCTTGAATCAATCAACCGGAGAAAATAATAATAATAATAATAATAATATTAATATTAATAATAAATGGAATTTTACGCATACCCATCTCGAGCTTTGCCTTCAGCATCGTCTATTTCATCTATTTCAATTGGAGATTTGGTTGAAAGGGCCAAAGATTGCTTCACCCTTGGGGTATCTACAATCGTCGGCAATGTATTCTCTGCGATCTTCACCTTCTTCTTTGCTCTTGGTGCGTATTATCTTCATTTTTGTTTGATCTTATGATTTGCCCCAAAATTCTGCAGCCCATTTGATGTCTTTACATTTTTGTAACGTGGGGTCCTTGGGAATTTTGTTCTAAGATCGCCAATTTGTTGTTTGACTTGAAATTAGGGTATAAAAGAATCCGAGAAAAAACAGCTTTTTTTGCCTTTTTAATCCTATATCTGTGATTTTTGTGGGTGATTTATGTTCCAGTATAAAGGATTTCTTGCTTTAATTTATAAAAGATACTTCTTTTTTCGGTTTTTGGTGAAGCCTAATGTGGAATGGACCTGGTTCTTGCAGTGGGCACCTTATTAGGAGCAATGACTGGAGCTTTGATAGGGCAAGAGACAGAAAGTGGATTTGTCAGAGGGGCTGCAGTTGGTGCCATATCTGGTGCTGTTTTCTCTCTTGAAGTATTTGAATCATCTCTGTTATTGTGGCAGTCTGATGAATCTGGAATTGGATGTCTTCTTTATTTGGTAAGAATTGTTGCTTCTACTCATTGATATTGTTAATAGTCAGCTGACTGATTACGTAACCTCTATAAAAGGGATAACTTTATGTGAGAAAATACTTTCCTTTTCAATACAGTATAGATCCAATAGAGGTATTCAACCAATTCCACCCCATAATGTTATCGCCCACGTTGTGTATTTCAACCCCCCATTCCAAAATAGGTAAAAGAGAAAAAAAGAGGGAAAGATACAAACAGACTGAGTAATGTAAGTTCTGTTTCATTATCCATTGGCATGTAATTAATTGATAAAACTCTTGAATTGTACAGATTGATGTAATCGCGAGCCTATTAAGTGGTAGACTGGTTCGTGAGCGGATTGGTCCTGCAATGCTAAGCGCTGTGCAAAGTCAGGTATGTTGCAGCCTAGTTGGTTGAATTGTGGAATTCTGCTTGAAACATGATTTACCGTCATTTGTAACGCTCACTTATTGTGGAGCAGATGGGAGCTGTTGAAAGTGCATATGACGAGTTCCCTAACATTTTCGATATAGGTGGGGCAAAGGGTTTACCTGGAGATTCTGTTGAAAAGATCCCTAAGATTGTAATAACAAATGATAATAATGTGGATGCTTCTGGAGAGAGAGTCTCCTGTTCAGTCTGCTTACAGGTAACACACATTTATGCCTTTTGTTTGCTGTTCTACTGCCTGTATTGTTGGATTATTACTTAGTTGAATCTGAATGCTGTTTCCTGTTTCCATCTTTCCAGGACTTTCAACTAGGAGAGACTGGTAGATGTTTACCACAATGTCATCACATGTTTCACCTTCCGTGCATTGATACATGGCTGTTGAGACATGGATCTTGTCCATTGTGCAGAAGGGATCTGTAGGTGACTCTACCTCTGTAAATTATAATGTGGCTATTTTATTTCCTCATACTTGGCGGTAGGATTTATCTTTTTCTTTGTCGTCGCTTGTACGAATTTTCCTAAAAATATAATGTAAATTAAGATCTGTGCTCCTTCGAGCTTGATCGTTGTAGTTGCTTACCATCATGTATAGAATTTTGAGCAATCTTAGTGTATTCTACTTCCACAAAGTAGCACTTTGTATTGGCGTGCCTCTTGTTTTAAAATCGTCTTGTGCAAGCTAAGTTCTACATTGATCCTGATTACTTAACAGAACATATGAAATTCTCCTCGCATACAAGGTGTGCTTTCAAGAAAGTATTTGTCTATGCCTATGGTAAATTACATGAGCTGCTCTGTATAGCCAGCACTTTAGTTAAATTAATGAAATGAATATGCTTTAGAAGTTGATGATTTTGGCGTCAAATTGAAAGGTTCATGCACCAATCAGTCTGCTGCTGATGTTTCAACTTACGCCTCTGCAAAAAGTCATACCTAAATTTGGTACCTGCAGTAAAAAAAAAATATTT
Source organism: Capsicum annuum (assembly GCF_002878395.1). NCBI lineage: Eukaryota > Viridiplantae > Streptophyta > Magnoliopsida > Solanales > Solanaceae > Capsicum > Capsicum annuum. The sequence goes on from NC_061112.1 coordinate 138,026,920, forward strand.
TTTATCCATGTTTCTACTAGGCAAGCCTGGAACTAGTAGATGTATGAGATATTTTTTGGCCTGACGGTGCCCAATTGCATGTGATTGAGCTTGGTCCTGATTGTTGAATTTCATCAACAATTGTTAGTTATATGTACTTCCCCTTGACTTTTGCAACTATATGAAAGTTAGTTATGTACCTGTACTTGGACTTTTGGAACTGCTATGATTAGAGGGTTGCAAGTTCTTCTTGTCTGTTACGTTTTCTTTGTTTTAGGTTGGATGCTTGACTTACATTGGTAGGTTGCCTCTTTCTATTTGCTTGAGAACTAGATGTAATCCCACCCCTACCTCTCCTCAACTTTGTTTTCAGTTTTTTATAGCCCATTCTCATGGCCTTAGACTCCGACTAAGCGCACCGTATGACAATTGGCAAGTCGCTCGTCGATCTTGACAACTTTACTCACGCTTCTTGTTATGCTAAGTCAGCCTTATTATAGTCAAGAATGTTGAGGGAACACTAGATAAGACAAGGTTTGTCAAATAAAAGCTTTTATATTTGCTCAAGACTTGAATGAATTGTTTGATGAGTTTTACAAATGAATGGCCCCTTTATGCAGCAACCTCAATTCTTTACATGACTAAATGGTTCTAAGGACTTTCCAAACAAATCTAAACGAAATCTTGGTACTTCTATATACCTTTCTCTCCACATAACCTCCTTGAATGGGAAAAGCAACTCCAAATGGCGCCTAAGTGGCATGAAGTTGTCACACCATGGTTCGAAAGTTGGGACCTTTATTAATGTTTGAAAAATCGAAATCATTGTTGTGGTTGGCACCACGAGTAATGGTGAGAGCCAGTAACATTTATGTATTGATAGGAGATTCTTGCGTACGGGGAAGTTGGTTAAAAGTCAGAAAATTACACTTGAACAAATGGAACTGAATCTTCCAAGCCTACTCATTTTTCTAATTTCTGCCCATAAATGCTTTCTTTCGTGCTGTATGTACTTCAACCATTGACCAGTAAACAAATATTCATATAAGCTTAGGTATATTTTTTTATAATTCGTGGGACACCATTTAGAACACCCGTGTTTCCAAATCAACAAGATTTGAGCATACGGGGGATTAATTAATTAGAAAGTGAAAGTTGAAAGATGAGTTCAATTGTAAGATCTGAGCCGGTCAAACTTCAAACACACTTGCCAAAAAAACAAAAATAACAAATGTTGATATATGCCCAATGTGACGTGGAACTTGTTCGTTAGCATAACTCACCAACAGTCAATGCAGGCGTTTGCTTAAAGAAATTGAATTTCAAATTTTGCAATTAGGTGTTTCCAAGGTTTGGTTTGGGTTCGTTTTATTGTTTTGAAGGAAACTATATTAGTAAGTTCTTTTTTTTTTTTTTTTTGAATATTAAAATCTAATAGAGTCAACTAATTCAATATTTGTCGGGTTTTTCAATTTAATTATTGTTTTTTTAAAAAATCATATGATAACAGACTTTCAAACACATACTAGATTGGCTATATTCGACGTAACACTACCAAGTTTTAGTTTTTCAGAAAAGCAGCAGCATATACATGTAGCTTCATGCAGAAAAGCATCGTACATTATTCAAGACCTTGGCCATTTTCGAGGAACATAACAAAAATCCTTTGCAATGATTTTCTTTTATAAAAAGTTACAATAAAATTTAATCATGAAATACTGTCTTGACAAATAGTGAAAATTATCCCAAATATACATTTTAGATTGTTAATTACAAGTTATAGCATAACTTTTCATTAATTACTAGACTTAAGAAATAATTACAAGCTATAGTAACTTTTGAGAAAAACATATTTTAATTAAATTTTCGAAAATCAATTTTTTTATATTTATTAGTTGTGTTATTTCCTTATATTTAACATTTAACATTTAACATTTATCACTCTTAATTAAAGATCTTGGTTAATTATGGCAAGGTAAAGTATCAATATTTTTTTTTAATAATTAAATATCAAAGTTTGTTCACAATTTAAGGAGTTATATATGGTAAATATATTTTGTAAAGTTAAGAACTGATTTCATACTTTTTATTAAATTGAATAATTAACTTGATTATACACTTTTTTTTTTATACTTTACTGTCTTTAATTATCAACAGAACTCTTATCTCTTTTACCCTTTTTAACTTCTTTTTCCATTCTTTTTTATCTTTTTCTACATAGCAACACACTTTTTTCCACGAATGATGTACATCCAAAACATACGCAAGATCTTTAAATTTTTACCAAATATCAATAAAAATCTTCATCTCATTATTATTTACTCTTTCAACTTATTTTTCCTTCTTTTGAGTATGACTATTGGTTTCCCAACATTTATTCACCCTTTAGTTTGGTTTAATATCTTACACTTTCTTTCATTTTCTTGAGACAATGTCCGAAAAAATCAAGTTTGATTCTACTCCTAGTAGGAAAAGCCCTAGAATTATACAACAAAATAGTTCGATTAATCTTTCAAGACCCTTGTTTGATTTGGGGTGCTTTACCCCTTCTCCAAAATCAAACAACAAGAACAAAGTAGTTGAAGCTGATTTTAGTTCTCACAATAAAAGTGAAATTTTACCCGTAAAAAACAATTTTTCAAAGATTTCACCATCCCTCAAGCAACAAACTCAACATGCAAAGTTATATATTATCAAAAAAGGTTGTTTCAGATTTTAAAAAGGTTGATAAGAGGAAAAAACTTGTTGGTCAACATGATTCCAATTCGAATTTTGAAGATGAAATTCCCGCGCCTAAAACGAAGAAATCAAAAAACGAAAATTGTGAAAATTCTAGAGTTACAAGGTCTAAGGCTAATGTGAGTATTGGAAAATTCTAGAGTTACAACGTGCTGCCTCATTATGTCAGAAACAATATCGTTGGGAGTGTATATTCTTTTAGTGTCCACATAATTACCTAAAATCAGTCCGGCTACCACTTTTGTTATCCCTTGACACTTTGCATTAACTTGATCCTTTATTGAGCATGTATGAATGTCACAATACTTTCTTATCTTAAAAATATTTGATTTGTTAATTCTTGAAGAACGAAGAAACCAAGTACAGTTCTCCACCACACAAACCAAATAGTAGCTGTTAAATTAAAAAAAAATTAATACTCAGAAAACAGATACACAATTTACATACAAATATAATATCCAATTAAATACGCTAAAAATACACAATTGTTTTTACCTGCTTGCGCTCGACATTTCAGTTTGATATGAGAATTGTTTCACAAATGTGTATGACCATTTGAAAATGTCATCTTGTATGACTATAGTTGGACATCTATCACTTATTATGTATCTTATTTCAAGAGTATTTGAAGATGTGTCTATCATCAACTGTGTTGCAATTGATTTTACTAATCCTTTGTACTTTGTTGTTGCATCATACATAATCCCATCAATTCCAAAGTCCCTCGATATTCCTGTTTAAACAATAATCTTAGTTTTCACGCAATTGATAAACGTACAAAATTCAACAATGTAACAATAGAGAATTGAAGAAACACAAAAAAATAAATCTTTAAATTCATTTTGAATGGAAAATATCCATTTTCATAAAAAATTTAAAAAACCTGACGAATCCCATCTCCCTCCATGACGTATCATGATTGAATGCAAATTAACAGAATTCATATTTGTTATCAAAAGAAATACTTGTTTTTGCTTTTCTGTCAAATTATAATCCTAAGCAATTTGTTGACACCAAAATTATGATATTTTTATTTACTAGCAGAAATTAATTGTGTACAAAAAGGAAGATAGTGTATGAAGATGACAACTCTTAATGCAAACATTAAAATACGAGGAAAAACAATGGTTAAAGGGATTTTGGGTGGATAAATATCAGTAATTAAGATTAACTATATTTAAAGAAGGTAAATTATATATTAATTGTATTAATTAAGATTTTTCTTTTTCATTAATTACTTTTTCATATTTTCAACAAAATACAAAAAAATTACATATTTTTTTAAAGTGAAAGTTGCTATAACTTGAAAATTTAAAAGTTTTGCTATAACTTGTAATAACTAAACGATTCATGGACAAATTAAGTAATCTCTCCGTCTTATTTTATGTGTCGTCATTTTCTTTTTGGTCCGTCCAAAAAAAAATGTCATTTTTTCTTATTTGGTAATTATTTAATCGCATCATTTCCACTTTATTCATAGTGGATCCCACTTATTAAGAAAAGACAATTAAAAAGTAAACATTAAGAGGGACAGTTTTGTAAACTTTACAAAGTTATCACTCATTTCTTAAACTCCACACCTGATCAAATGGCAACACACAAAATAAGACGAAAGTAGTATTTCGGTATAAAAAGGATTTCTAGAATGATCAAAATAAAGAAGTAGCGTGTAGTGATGGGACTGCTCCATCCTGAATTCGATTCCTAGATATAAAGAAAATTCTGTTTGGAGCACTATTTCAAATGAATCCTACAACGCACTATCCGAATTAATCGTAACTCCAATTATATTACAAATATAAAAAAAAAGTAGAAATAAGGAACTGGATAAGCTGTCTACCCCTTCAACCACAGAATTCGACCCCACCAAAATGGATAGAGTACAACTTAACAAAATCCACATTAGATACTGTCTGTTACCTTGCCGTTATCCTAAATGCCGCCGTGCCTCTGTCTTCCCGCCACCCTCTCCCTCCCTTCTCCAATTCTTCTCTTCTCCACGCGCCACCGCTTCCAACGCCTTAAACTGCCGCATGCTTCCTCAAAAATAGCCCTCGACTCCCCATTACCCAATCACACGTCAACCTCTCAGCGTAATGCCATCGGAGTTATTGTGATCGGCGGCGGCTTAGCTGGCTTAGCAGCTGCCACTCGGCTTCAAGCCGATAACATCCCGTTTCTCCTTCTAGAAGCTTCTGATGCAGTTGGTGGTCGTGTTCGTTCCGATGTAGTTGACGGATTTATCCTTGATCGCGGTTTCCAGATTTTCATTACTGGTTACCCTGAAGCTCGAAAAGTCCTTGATTATGACTCTTTAGACCTCAGAAAGTTTTATTCCGGGGCTCAGGTTTACTATGGTGGTCGTTTCCACACTGTAGCTGATCCTCTCCGGCATTTCTCCGATGCTCTGCAATCTTTAGCCAATCCAATTGGTACAGTTGTAGATAAATTACTCATCGGATTGACTAGATTGAAAGTTTTGACGCAAGGCGATGATGAAATATTGAATGCTGATGAGGTTCCTACAATTGATTTATTGAAAAAGATCGGTTTTTCGGATTCGATATTGGAGAGATTCTTTCGACCGTTTTTTGGCGGGATTTTCTTTGATAGAGAGCTTGAAACGACGTCGCGGCTGTTCAATTTCATCTTCAAATGCTTAGCTCTTGGTGACAACACACTTCCGGCGAAGGGCATTGCCGCCATTCCGGAACAATTGGCGGCAAAATTGCCGTCGGATTCGATATTGTACAATTCACGAGTGGTTTCCGTTGATTCAGAATCGGATTCGAGCTCGAGGATAAGAGTTAAATTACAGAATGGAGAAATATTGGAAAGTGAATTTGGGGTAATATTGGCAGTTGAAGAGCCCGAAGCAGTTAAGTTATTGTCGGAAAAAATGGCGGGTAAAAAAACCGGTGAGGTTCGGAGCACAGTTTGTTTGTATTTTTCAGCTGATCAAGATAAAGTCCCGGTGCAGGACCCGGTACTTCTTCTTAACGGGTCGGGTAAAGGAATCGTCAATAACATGTTCTTCGCGACCAATGTTGTTCCCTCCTATGGTCCAGCAGGGAAGGCATTGGTTTCTGTAACGCTTGTGGGGCTTTATGGTGATGTGGCAGATGAGGATTTGGTGGATCGGATCGTGAAGGAGTTGTCCGGTTGGTTTGGGGAGTCGGTAGTTGGGTCGTGGAGTTACTTGAGGATGTATCGGATCAAGTTTGCCCAACCGAACCAATGCCCACCCACTAACTTGAAGAAGAACCCGGAAGTAAAACCGGGGCTGTACGTTTGTGGAGATTATGTAACTAGTGCTACTTTTGATGGAGCTTTGGTTTCTGGGAAAAAAGCAGCAGAAACTTTGTTACAAGATAGAGCACTAGTTAATTTATAGCTTAATTTTGGTATAGTTTATTCAGTTGTGTTAAAGTAGGAAGTTTTCGCGGTGTTCTTGATCCTTCTTGTTTATGATTCATAAACGTTTCAACCTCATTTTGATGCTACAGTTTGTGTATTAAATTGTACTATCAAGAAAGAAGTCAAATTGGTGTGACTTGTTCTGTTGTTCCTATAAAATTGCTACTACATTTTTCAACTATGTTGTGTCACGATATGAAGAAAATAGAAGCTTTAGAGTAAGGGAGAGAGAAAAGAAGAGAAAGGAAGATAAGTTCATATATTCATTGATAATTACAGAAATGCAGTACAACAGCTACATGAAAAAAATACTAGTCAGCTATGACACGTGGCAGTTCGTTACTAAGAATTAAAAATTACAAAGACTCAAGTGAAATATCAAAACTCTAAGGACTTAGGACTAAAATAACTTAATTGGAAAGAAATGTTTCGTAATGACCATTTGAATTGCTGCCAGCTTCGTGATCATCCTCATATCATGACATTCGATCCCCCTTAAAATCATTGTCCTCAAGGATCACAATTTGGAAATTGAGATATAAGAGTCCTCCCATGTTGCCTCTTCAGGAGGTAAATTTGCCCACTGAACCAGCACTTGAGTTACTGCAACATTGCCTTTCTTTACCATTCTTCTATCCAAGATGGCCACTGGTTCTGCTAAGGGTTGACCCTCTTTTGAGCATGTAAGGGCCATAAAACTTGGAAGTCAACTTCAAGTTGCTTCTTAATGCCACAGTAGTCTGTTTGTATGGTTGTAGTTTCAGATACACCCAATCTCCCACTTCAAATTTCCTTTCTGTTCTATTCTTATCTGCAAAGAACTTCATTCTTTGTTGAGCCATTTCTAGATTTTCTTTTAGTACCTTAGCCATAATTTGCCTCTCTTGGAGCCACTTATCCACTTCAGCCACTTTTGATTGAGCAATCAAGTCAAACGACAGTTGAGGGGGGTCATATCCATATAAAACTTTAAATGGAGACATTTTAAGAGAGGAATGGTAGTTGGAGTTGTACCATAGTTCAGCAAGAGGAAGCCACTTATGCCACTCTTTTGGTTTATGGCTGCACATACACCTGAGATAATACTCTATACACTTGTTGACTCTTTCAGTTTGACCATCTGTTTGAGGATGGTAAACTGAACTGAATTTCAGCTCTGTTTTGAGACCCTTGAAGAGTTCCCTCCAGAATAAACTCAAGAAGATTTTATTCCTATCACTAACAATACTTTGAGGCAATCCATGCAGTTTATAGATATGCATCATGAAGGCTTTAGCAACCTGAGTTGCAGTGAAAATTATATTTGCTAAATCTATCTACAATTACAAAAATTATATCTTTTCCATCAGATTTAGGTAATCCTTCCACAAAATCCATAGTAATATGCTCCCAAGGTTTATTAGGAACAGGCAATGGTAACAAAAGACCTGGATAGGCCACCTGTTCATCCTTACACCTCTGGCATATATCACATTCTAGCACTATCTTTTTGATATCTGTGGACATACCTGGCCAATAGAATACAATTTTGATTCTCTGCAAGGTTGCTGAAACACCTGAATGTCCCCCTAATCCAGTGGAGTGGATATGATGAATTATCTAGTGTCTCAAATCAGTGTTATTGCCTACCCAAATCCTTCCTTTGTATCTCAACAAACCCCGGTTCAAAGTAACATCAGGGACAACAGTGGGATCCACCAATAGTTGGGCTGTCAACTGTGTTACTTCTGGATCATCTACATAGCTGTTACAAATTTTCTCTTCCCATTTAGATTGAACCTGTGATATGACATTACAAGAAAAAGTACCTTCCTGCACCCTTGATAATGCATCAGCTACTGTGTTCTCTACACCCCTTTTAAAGTGGATTTTAAAACTGAGTCCCAGGAGTTTGGTTAGACCCTTGTGCTGCAAGGTGGTTGTGATCTTCTGTTCTTGTAGAAACTTGAGGCTGAAATAGTCAGTCTTAATGATGAAATGGTGTGGGTGAAGGTAATGTCTCTACTTGTCCACTGCCATTAGTAGTGCAATAAGCTCCTTTTCATAAGTGGAAAGGCCTTGATGTTTCATGCTAAGTAGTTCACTTATGTAGGCCAAGGGATGCCCATCTTGCATGAGAACAGCTCCAACACCAGTGCCAAAAGCATCCACTTCAAAAATAAAGGTCTTATTAAAATCAGGTAGTGCAAGCAAGGGTGCACTAGTCATGGCTGTTTTGAGCTCAAGAAATGCTCTAATAGCTTCTGAATTCCACACAAAGGCCCCCTTCTTTAGTAGTGAAGTCAACGGCTTACTGATTATGCTGTAGTTCTACACAAATTTCCTGTAGTATCCAATAAGTCCAAGGAAACCCCTTAGTTCCTTAAGACTTTTAGGAACAGGCCATTGCATCATAGCTGACACTTTGGTTGAATCAGTTCCAACACCTTGTCCCGATATTACATGCCCCAAATACTCAATTTTACTTTGAGCAAAATCACACTTTGATCTTTTAGCAAATAACTGATTTTGCCTAAGTAGCTGCAACACAGTTTCTAAATGTTTGATGTGTCTTCTAGGGTCTTGCTATAGATTAGGATGTCATCAAATAACACTAAAATGAATTTCCTAAGAAAAGAAGCAAAAACCTGGTGCATCAGGGATTGAAAAGTGGCTGGAGCATTAGTGAGGCCAAAGGGCATCACTTTAAATTGCCACAACCCATGATGGGTTCTAAAAGCAGTTTTGTATTCATACTCAGGTTTCTTTCTAACTTGATGATATCCTGACCTCAAATCCACTTTTGAAAATAGTGTAGACCCTGACAATTCGTCTAATAAATCCTCTACCAATGGAATGGGGTACTTATTCTTCACTGTTAATGCATTTAATCTCCTGTAGTCAATACATAACCTCCAGGAATTTTCCTTCTTCTTGACTAACAAAGTAGGGGATGCAAAGCAAACCACAATTTGAGAGTTCAACATCTCACTAACTATGTTTTCGATTGCATTCTTCTGATTAAAAGAATATCTATAAGGTCTTAAATTGAAGGGTTGAGCATTGTTAACCATAGGAATAGCATGATCACAGTATCAATGTGGAGGTAATCCCTTGGGGTTTGTAAACACATCTTGGAAATTCTCCAATAGTTTACAAATTACCTCTGGAAGGGTTGTGCTGACAGTTTTCTCATAAAAGCTTTCAATCACACAAATAGTGTTCATCTCTCCATTTGCTTTGCTTAACATCTTGTATAATCTCTGTTCGTACCCATTTAGCATCCTGTGCTCTTCTTGCTCTCCCCATAGTGTGATCTAGTGATCTTTTTTTAAGAAAGCAATACTGTGGGGTCTTGTCCTTAAGATGATAGGGGAGTAGAGAACCAACCAGTCCATTTCCAGGATTAAGTCAACACCTCTTACCTTCATGAGTCTCAAGGGAAAAACAAATATCTCACCCTACATTGACCACAAGAATTTAGGGCAATAACCTCTACAATGCATCTCTTGACCATTAGCTACCCTCACTCTTCTTGGTGAAGAAAAAGGTTCCACATCTAACTTGAGAATCTTAGCAATATTTGGATCCAGAAAGCTGTGCGTAGACCTTGAACCAATTAGGATTTTCAGAGGTATCTTTTTAACAAAACCTAAGATCTTCACAGTAGATTGAGAATTATCTATACCCAATGCTACACACACAGATATCTCCATTACTTCCTCATTGTTAGCCTGATTATCCTCTGGTACTACACTACTGCTATCACCCTTTTCTATCACAACAGGAGTCCTGGCTTTCGGTTGGTGCTCTTGCCCTTCCCAAGTGATCGCGTTCAATGATTTAGGTTTGTATTGATGCCCTGAGAAATACTTTTTATGGTATCTATAGCAAAGTCCTTTTTCCTTGAGGTCCTCAACCACTGGATTTGGTTTGAAGGGAGCTGTCGGACGTGGCAAAGAAGGTCTCTGTTGGGGGTATTGGTTGGTATAGGGGACTATAGCTCTTTGATTTTGGTTTGGGAAAGAGCCTTGGTAAGGAGTTAAGGCTTTAGGGGTATATGAAGCTGAGGTATGAGAACTGGATTTCATGGTCAAAGACTTAGACAGGGCTTTAAAGGATGTTTCATAAGAAACAGCTTTTTCACAAGCATCCATCGATGAAACAGGGTTAGCTAGTCCCACAAGAGGTTTAATTTCAGACTTCAAGCCACTAACATAACTAGCTATGAAATGACTTTCAGTGAGGAGGGGGTTAATCAACAACGTGTATGACTTAAGCTCCTCGAATTTCTCCTGGTAACTCTCAACACTACCCGTCTGCTTGAGGTTATTAAACTCATCCACAATGTCCATCGGACGAATATTGCCAAATCGACGGCAAACCTCAAGACAAAACGCAGACCAATTTGTTCCCCTCTTCTCCAAAATGTGACTATCAAACCATATATCAGCCTTATCCCTCATGTGAACTGACATATAACTCATTTTGTTTTGGTCAGGGATTTGGTAGACTTCAAAAAACTGCTCACATTTTCTTATCCAACCCCGGGGGTTTGTTCCGTTAAATTCTGGAAAATTTATTTTGGCTTTAAAGGAATGAAGATTAGCTTCATAAGGATATTGGGCTACTGTATGGGGTGGGATTGGGAGAAGAGGTGGCACGGTGGTCATGATAGGGGTGGTGGTTAGCATTGGTACAGTAGTCTGAATCGAAGACGAGTTTGGGGAATATAAAGGGGGAAAAGTGAAACCCCGCCCAATTGGGTAACTCGAAGGAGTTGAAGAAGGTGAGTGAGATACCCGTGCTCGAGAATCTGAAGTTTGTCCCGTCTCCAAAGCCGCCATAGGGCCTTGAGCACTCGACATAGACGTATGAGACGATTGAGTGATAGACGGAGGACCTTTGGGTCGTCGACCAGAGTCGAGCTGCGAAATGATTATCTCAAGTTTCTTGTTCGTCTCCTTCGCTTCTTGGAGTTGGGAAGACAAAGATTGTTGGCTTAGCTACAGTGATTCGAACTTTTGGCATTATCAGTAGCCATGGATTTGAGTTGGGATTCCAGTTTCCTCATACCCTCCTGCAATCCCTTGAACTTTTGGCTATCCGACATTGTTGGCCCAAGAAATCGCGTGCTTTGATACCAATGTCACGATATGAGCGGAGAGTGAGCTCAAATCATGAAGAAAATAGAAGGTTTAGAGTAAGGGAGAGCGAAAAGAAGAGAAAGGAAGATAAGTTCATATATTCATTGATAATTTCAGAAATGCAGTACAACAGCTATATAAAAAAAATACTAGTCAGCTATGACACGTGGCAGTTGGTTACTAAGAATTAAAAATTACAAGGACTAAAGTGAAATATGAAAACTCTACGGACTTAGGACTAAAATAACTTAATTGGAAAGAAATGTTTCCTAATGACCATTTGAATTGCTGCCAGCTTCGTGTTCATCCTCATATCATGACATCATGTTGTATATTACCTGAAATTCACACTCTGAACGGGCCAATAACAGCATATCTTGCAAAAGAATGACCGGGTGAAAGAATTTTTTTTCATTACGTTTAACTGCCTAAAACAATATCCATGTAAGGGTGATTGTTTTGTAATTCTGATGTTTGGCTGATGGTTTTGGCTGCAGAAACAAGCTTGGGAAAGGCAGTCCAAGTTTCGTGCAGATTTTCTGGAAATCTACAAGGTTTGACTCCTTCATACTGAGCTAATTCGTTATTTTAATATCAAGCTTTTAGTTAGATTCAAATCTTTATGTAACTGAACTTGCACACAACCGAAAAAAGATAGTTGTTGTACTAATCCAATTGAACATAGATTCGATCTTTTTTGTCTTCTTGAGATTTAAGGTAAGGACAAGGGGAGGATGCTCCTGGTTCTTGTATTCTTAATGTTAACAAGTTGTTCACAACTTAATTTGACAGCTTGGCAATGAATTTTATAGTAGTATACCTTGTTTGATTATGGAGAATGTGTTTTGTCTTGCTGCTAATATAATAAGGGTAGTTGCTATCAGTAGATGGACTATTGTAGGTATCTTTAATACTTCTACATGTCGTTCCTAAATACAGCGTACGCTGTCAACAACGTCAACAATTATCTAATATCATGCAAAATATGACTATCTTTATATAATATGAAACAAATGCACCCCATCCTCTGATTTTCACTGTGAAGTCACTTTCAGATGAATATTCTACATGCATATGTTATATGTTTGCATGTCCTCCTTGGCCATATGTGCCGCTTGGACAGAAGGATAACTGACCAAGTCTGGATTGGCATGGAAAGACAACAAATGAATTGCAAGCCGGCAGAGATACTAAATCCTTTTGAATAAGTATTTCAGACCTACCGATTCTTGCTTCTCTGCCACTTAGCTAAGCAGTTGAATGCAAAGAAAAAATAAGGCGCGGAAAGCCTAGCAGAATACATGTGGGATAAACTAAAAGAAACATGAGTCGAGGTTTCTTTCAAAGTCAACAAAACATTTGGGGAGGAGTATCAGCTGGAATTTTGATAGTATTTTTTGGTTCAATTTTTTTCTGCTTCAAGAGAAAGCTTTATGCATGCTTTGGGTTACCGGAGAACAAAAAAGGTTAGTAAATCTTCAAGGGATGCAACAAGTTCCGATCTTCTTCATCATGGAATATCGAAAACCTATTTCTCCATGTGATTATCCTGAATTTTTGCACTAGTATCCCGTCCTTCGGGGAATTACCGGTAAGTTACTGTCAAATGTGGACAGTGCATCGTGCTCAATGTCTTGAGAAATTGGCATTGCACTTGCCAGATACTCGGTTGAAGACAAACTATTAAGAAATAAATAAGATTACTGTTACATTTATCGCAGATTTATTGTCTATTGGAAACTGATTGTATATTTGATTCATTTGGATATCTGCCTCTATAGATTTTATCTTTCCTTTTCTGACATTTTCTGGGTAATTAGGAACTCTAGAAGCTGAACAACTGATGCTGAAGACCTTCCAGTTAGAACAATTACAAAAGGCAACTAACAATTTCTGTCAAGATTGTCTGGTTGGTTCTGGTGCATTTGGAAATGTCTATCGAGGAACATTTGATGGGGAGGGAACATTAGCTATAAAGAAGGCACATACTGAGTCATACACGAGTACTGAAGATTTTGAAAATGGTAAGCAAGCATACCTCTTTCTGTTTAGACGCCTGAAAATTTTGCAGTAATTTATACAATTCTATCTCCACACAGAAATCAGGTTGGTCTCAAAAGTGAAGCACAAAAATCTCGTCAGTTTGGTGGGATTCTGTCAAGGAGCTGGTAAATTCTTCATACTTCATTAATATTACAGTCAAAGATTCCTACTTGGGCAGACAACTTTTCGAGACTCAGATAAAAAGCAGCTGTGATGTGGAATAAAGCAAAAATTATAAGGCTCATCATATGCTGTTTTATGCTTCAACAGGGTCAAAGGGAGCAAAAATTCTGGTGTATGAGTATGTTCCAAACGGTTCTCTGTTAGACTACATCATGGGTACGTTCCAGCTTGTTTCACGATTTCTTGCTTTGTCCTGAAATTTAACATTTTGTGTAAATGCTTGTTGTAGGGAGGGGCGGAAGGAGCTTAACATGGAGGCAGAGAGTGACACTAGCTATTGGCGCTGCTAAAGGTAATTTTTCAGTGGGTTATGTAGTTGATCAATAGAAGATGAGAGGATTAAGTTTTGATACGCATTAATACTTGCTATACCAGGGATAGCTCATCTGCACGAAGGAATCAAACCAAGTATAATTCATCGGGACATAAAACCGAGCAATATCTTAGTAGGAGAAAAGTTTGAAGCCAAGGTGTCAGATTTTGGGCTAGTGAAATCAGGTCCTATTGGGGATCAATCACACGTTAGCAGTCAGATAAAGGGGACACCAGGGTACCTTGATCCTGCCTACTGTTCGTCTCTCCAGTTGACGCCGTTTACTGATGTCTACAGCTATGGTGTTATATTACTGCAGCTTGTTGCTGCTAGACCTGTAGTCCAGAAAACTAGAGGTCATCCTAGTTATCACATTATAGATTGGGTAATATTTGCAGTTTACAAAACATTCTATGTTAATATGATGCAGACAATTTCCAATTCATTTTCTCAATTAATTTCCTGCATTGCTTGTTATGCAGGCAAGACCTAGCTTAGAACGAGGAAGCATCGATGAAATAATAGATGCTAATCTCTTAATGGAGGAATGCAACATGGAAATGATGTTGAAAATGGGACAACTAGGTCTGAAATGTGTGGCCAAAGTCCCCAAAGAAAGGCCTACTATGACTAAAGTGTGGCAAGAACTGGAGGCTGCCTTATTTTCTGCAGAAAACATCATACACAAACAACCTTCCAATGGTTCCTTGAAATTAGTTAGCTTGTCAAACCGGTCAGTCGAAAGGGGATGTCATCTAATGAAACAACTTGATTATTCTCAAAGCTCAGTTAGCATAGACGGCATTAGATTGCAGAAATTTTACATGGACATAGATGGCCTATCCTTTGGGAGTGCAAAGTTGAGGTGCTTAGATACTTGTACCACAGGCTTTGAAGATGACTCGTATGACCTGACAGGAACTTACGAGGAAACAAGCATGAGCAGAAACGAAGAGCTTACGCTTCAACATATAATATCAGTTAAAGTTTGATTAACGTAAGACGGCTAAAACATATTCAGGTTCTCTCTAAGTAGGAGTTTCTTCATTTTCAAGGCTCAAACTCTAGAACTTTGATGAAGAGTTTTAGTTGTGTATTCACCTTTCATTAATAGAAGAATTTCCAGCAATGGAAGATCTAAAAGCGGCCCACCATTTGTCATACCTTGTTTGTATTGGTGGAATAGTAAAAAGGAAGGGATCCATACAATAATCCCAATTCAGTGGTTGAAATACTTTGACATTTGAGTTTCATTTCCATATAAATCTTTTTTATCCCGTCTTACTAAGAATGCAGTCATTATACTGTATAATCAGCTACTGTAACGTGTGGCCTTACTCATTGTTGGTTCCAAGCTCGGATAAAGGAGAAGGGTTGCGGTAAGTTGATAGTTAGGACAAAACTAGATGAGTTGTCATAACTTATTCCAGTTAGCAGTAACTAGCAAATAGCAACTTAAATCATGGAATTCCAAAATCAAAGAGTATCAAAAATGGATGATTTGATGACCTGTGAATTCAGAGAAGGTTCAAAAGTACAGAGAACTTTTATGGAGAAATGGTCAATTTTCAGCTGTCCCCCACATACTACTGTTGGTCAATCAAACCAATAATGTCAATAACGTACATGGTCCATTATTCAGTGCTGCTTGTAAAAGGTGCTTGTGAGTGGTCCATTATTCAGTGCTGCTTGTGGAAGGTGCTTGTGAGTACTCGTGTACTGCCAAATAAAAACTAATCAACGGATCCTTGACAGCTGATTGTTAGGTGGCCAAGACTTCGAGATAGACAAATAAATCGAGTCTACAGCAACAATACATCCAGTATAGTCCCACAAGTGAGGTCTGCAGAGGGTGGGTGTGCAGACCTTAACCCTACCTTTGTGGGCTAAAGAGGCAATTTCCGATAGACCTCAGCAAGGTTAAAATCATTTCAGAAAATGGAACGAAAGAAATGCAAGAGCAAAAAGCAATGAAGAAATAAAAGACAAATAAATTGAGTCTCTAGTAAGGAAAAACGTCCGTCGCAGGCCAAGGTAACCAAACTGGAAAAGAGTGTCCAAAATCAACAGTCAAGAATCCATTTCTAGGGAAAGCAACACATTGTGGGTTCAAAATGTGAGGCTTTTGGCTGCATTCAAATGCACTGCTTTAATATCATTGCAATTTTGAGTGATTAACCAAGTTCCAAGAAGGATAAATACCCCAAATTTCAATTATTTACAGTTCCATGGTAAATGAGAAGTAAAATAAATAGCACAGAATAATTCATCATTCATTCGATCAAACACGTGGCAAGAAAGGAAAATGAAATAAGCAAGGAAGTTCATCCTCAAGAAAGAACGTATACTGTAAAAAAAAAATTCGTTCTTGCCTGCTCATAAAGTTAATAGGACGCACGTTCCAAGTTAAACGTTACATTGAACATCAAAAACATCATATTGCACAACAAAAGAATAAATTAGTGCTGCACTTTCTGTTATTTCTCTTTAATCTAGTACAATATCTTGCTTATAAGAAGTTTCAGAAAGAACACAGCGAAGTATACAACAGAGTGAAAAGGTCAAGCAGTACCAAGTTATGAGTGAGTGGGAGCCAGACTTTTTGCTGGGAAGTTCATACCACCTCCTCTCAGAGATAAAGAGGGCTCTCTAAGTGAGCTGGCTCTACTCACAAGATTTGAATCTAGAAACACGACTATGACAGAGATATCATCATGAAAATGTCTCCTCACACCACGATCAATCTTCTTTAAATCAGAATACCTCATCTCCCTTTTCTTCGCCGCTTCCTGCAGTGCAGCTTTTACAAGCCGCCGAGCACTTCCCTGAAGATTAGACAAATGAAATTAACTTCCTAAGAAGTTCAACATTGAAAACAATCAACATTCAGACAAACCTCAGCCATATTCATGCCGGGAACAAAGAAGAACATACATGAAACGGAAGTATTAACACTTTGCACTTCCATTCAAGCATTGGCTAACTTCGAAATCTTATTTCCATTTATCATTACTCACAAAATAATTGTTGTTTGTTAATCTCATAGCTTTTGTTAAGGACTTGTGCTTCTAACAGTTCTTTAATGCCTTCTCAACCTTCAGTTTTTTATTTCTCAATGTGAGTGCAAGAGAAAACTTTCAATGCCTTGACAATATGCTACCCAGTTTTGGAATTGATCTTCCTGAGCACTTCTGTTATCTCACTATTTCTGTACTTTTTTCATCTAACCATGTCTGTGTTAAATGAATAAGACATGTCACTTGAAGAAAACGCCCCACAAAGTAAAAATAATGTTTTAATCAAATGGGTGTGCTCGTGGTACATATATTTTTGCCTTTTATTGACTATAACGAGGATCTAAGACTAGGAGTTCAATTTGTTTCGTGTATGTCAAGAACATGAACATTTTTAAAGTACTGTTCTTTTGCATGAGCACCTATAATAAGCGACTTCAAGGTGTTATTACTGAAATAATCTGCTCTCTAAATCAGCACACTAATAAGTGAAAACCATGTAAAACAATGTAAGTTTAGATGCAATGCAACTACGAATCACCCAAAAGAGGAGTACATTATAATTAAACCTTTCAGTGCAGTACTGCCGTGATTTGCAAAGAGAGTTACCAGCTTCAATCCATGACCGTATATGAATTACTATTAATAAATTAAAAGAAGAACAAGATATGTTATGCTTTCAAGTGAAGGACCATACTTTGCGAGAGCTATTTTGGACGATATCAACTGCCTCTTGATTGCTAAGATGTTCCCAAAGACCATCAGAAGCAAGTATGAGAAATTGATCATGTGGCTCGAGTTCATGCACTGAAATTGATGGATCTGCGCTTAATACAGGCCTTTTAAAAGGTTCTCGCAAACGAAATTTAGCATACAATGGCTCTTTATTGTACTCAGCATTTTTGAGATATAAATCGCCAATAGATCTCGAAATCTGTCAGATTAATATAAGAGATTAAAAACATTCCCAAAACAGTAAATACAGGTTCTCCAAGGTAGAAAAACAAATTACTTTATTTGAAAAACAGGAATCCAGGTTAAGCACATAATGCAGGATAAAAACCTAGGTTTGCAGTTAGATAATCCTTTATCATTAAGTAAACCAAAACAGAAGGATAAGCTATTTGGGTATCAAAAAGACAGCCACAACTGGGGGGAACAATCACATGCTGTACAAACCTAAGACAAAAAGCCAGTATAGAATTGGAAATAAACTCGTATGTACCCTGCAAGTGAAAGAGAATATTTTTGTATTCAACTCAGAGGCAAGATGAGACAACACACTAGTAAACTAGAATCTAGAGCACACTTGTTACCATTCTCAGAAACATACCTGTATCAGACCCTTTACACGCCATACATTATGCTTCAAAACTACTATCTGTGGGTCATCCGGATGCATAGAATGTAATTCCTGTCTGACAGATTCAATACTTGCATTATGCTCAGCTGAAAGCTGAAGGGCTAGAACCTCTCCTGTAGCCTTAACAAGTCTCCCCAAAACAGCCCGGGAATCACCAAGGTTGGCAACGTAAAGGGTCCTATCACAGATCACCCCAACCAGACAGCAAGATCCAACAGAAGACATCTGTGGTTTTGTTAGCCACTGGCTAGCAACTAGAGAAAGGAATCCCTCCTCTGTTGCTTGAAATGCTTTTTGTATTACATCAACAGACATGGAATTTTGTTCAGCTGCAAACCCTGCAATATTTAAGTTGCATAGTAATCAAGATCAGTCTATCAAACTACTAATTCTACAACACTATCCAGCAAGTACTAGCGAGCGAGCTCAGCTACCCTATAGAATTAGCAATCAACATATGCAACTTAAACTTGACAGATAAGCAGTTTAGTCAAAAAAAAAATGCCAGTATGCTTACTCTTGAGATGCTGAAAGAGGTGATCATTGATATACCGTGATGTTTCAGGCCCACCGTGTCCATCATATACCCCAACAAACGTTCCATAGGGGCCAGAATCAAGCAAGCTTAGTGAACCCGACTCAATCTGGCTTTGATCCTCCAGCAAATTATTGGCCTGAACAACAGCCATAGAGAACTCACCTAGTAAGTGTTGTCCACTGTCCTTATACCAAAGAAGTCCTTCTTGCCGTCCAGCTGAATCTGCACCAGTGTTTACACAACGGTCCGACGATGGCCGGCAACATGCCTTTAAGAAATTTATCAACCTTGATAACATCCCTCATTTCACCTTTGCTTACTGCCAATCCCTCAACATCCAAACGGATGCAAGAACTATCCAACTAAAAACTTTCAATACTAACAATACTCCCTTGTTCTGCAAATTCAAAACAACAATACAACAAGAGATTCAGATATATAACAACTTCAACCATCACACAAGACAGCCAAGATCATAGCTTTATCAATAAAACCAAGAAGCACAATCATACAGTATGCTTGAACACAGTGACAAAACAAGAAATTTCATCAAGGATGCTCAAGATTTAATATGTATATATGAAAAGTAGCTTTTGATCTATAAATGCCGTATAATTTTCACTATACAAAAGTATAACCTTCCGATGAAGGGTGTTCAGTTGAACACCCCCTCACCCCCCCCCCCCCCCCCCAACCCCCCCCCCCTTGGCTTGAACAAAGTCCATAATCCCAATTTCAACAGCAAGCAGAGTCAAACTAACCCATTACTGTCCAAAAAAAGAAGGGGTCAATTATAAGGCTGTAAAAGCTAAAACCCAGAAAACCATAAGTAACAGTAAAACCATAAGTGCAAATGAACAAAAAGACAGTAAATGCCCACAGAAAACCATAAAAACCATACCAAGTTCACACCTTTAACAACACCTCTCCTAAATAAAGCCAAACAAAAAAGACTCACAGTTTTGATTAATCCTTATATGCTATATTTTCCAGTCAACTACTGAACCACTCTGTGTAAAAAGGATGCAAGTTTGAATAAAACGCAGTAATATATATGGGTTATGAAAAGTGTTAGATCTACAGATCCATTAATAATCAACAACTGCTTAAAGAATATGAATACAGAAAAAAAGATTAAGTCTTTTTCCTGATATTTGGTTTGTTTTATCAGTTTTTGTTTTTTTCCTTTCTCTCTCTCACTGTTTTTCAGTTGAATGTGAAGAAGAAGGTGAGAGATGAGAAAGGAAACAAAGATGAAGAAGATAAAAGAAAGCCTTTTTCTTCCCCTCTTTTCTTAGTCAGTGTATAATATTTTTTATTATTTTTATATATGTGCTTTAAATATTTTGACTGGTTAAATATTATAATTGATAGTAGTATTTTTTTATTATTTTATAAATATATATATATATGTATGTATATTTTAAAAAAATTAAAATATACATATATGAATTTGCGATTATAACTTTAGAATTTCGAAGAATGTGCTTAAATTGAGAGTAGTTTTTTAACGTTATTGCTAGCACTAGCAGTCACCAGCTTTATGGTTGCTTAACAATTCGAACCCTTCTTTTCACTTGTCTAATGATTCAAATTCACCATCATAACCTTTTGCAGTTAAAAGAAAGATTTATTGTCCACTCAATTAGAGTGTGATTGTACCAACTGAAGAGAAGGTTTTCTCTCTCTTCTCTCTCAGCAGAGGAAAAACACCCTTTATTTAAAAAGATGGCTGAAAACTAGCAGTGAAAATGGGTATGCCAATTGTCATGGGCTCCACCTTTATTTTATTGTATAAGACATACAGAAAAAATAACTACACTTGCGATATTTTTATCGATTATGTATGTAGCAGCATAACTACTATACTGTATGGCCTATTATAAGTGTAGAATGTAATACATGCCAATAGATTACTACTCTTGTTATTCTAATTTTCTTACCGTATTAAAGTTTTACTTGGATCTGGAAGCAACCCAAATGAGAAGATGATAGTATATGTAAGGAATTAGCTCAGCAAAACCCAGAAAGTAGTGTGTTGCCCTTAAAGGTCCAGCTGATCATCACAAAAATCAAGAGAAATTTTGAGGCAATATATATGGTGCGTCAGGAATAAAACAGTCGTAACAAACCTGTTTGGGTCAAAAGTTTTGGCTACTACTACTCCCATTACTAATATATTTTCCCCGTCTGGAATGTCCAATAATATGTCACTTAAAGGATGATAATGGAGCGGTGTGGACTTTAGGTTATGTGGGGTGGTACTGGTTTTAGATTATGTGGCTGTGGAGCGGTTTTAAGTAATTTTTTTTTTTTAAATGGTGAGGTGTGGGACGGATTGCAGGTATACGTGGGTTTAAATTAAAACAAAGTTAAAATAGTATCATTCTTAGAAATTTATCTAAAATTATATGTATTCTTCACTTAAAATTTTGTGATACTTAAAATAACATGTATAACTGTAGATATCTAAAATTTGTGGGACTCTATTAAAAAAATTCAAATTCTGTTAGAGTTCTTCGAGTAGTTTACCCTAAACCCTGAATTATGTCTATATAAAGGGACAAATATTCCCTTAAGAAGGCATCTCTTGTATTCCACAAATTCACCGGATATTCACAAAGAGATATTTGTATCTTCAAAGTCTCACGGGATATTCACAAAGAGATGTTCGTATCTTCAAAGTCCCAATAAATTCATGGGATATTTATAGAATAAAATCATTTCTCTTTGATAATCAAATACATCAAGAAGAAGATCCAAAAAGATCAAATTCAAATATTTCTACGCTCGAGAAATACGCCACTAACGGTCCTCGAATTACGCTACTGACACCCCTCGGATTATGAAGGAGATCAAATCCAAATATTCTTGCGTTCGAGAAATATGCCACTAACAGCACTCAAATTACGGAGAAATTCATATCAAATCCTACGTTCGAGAAATACGCTACTGATAGCCCTCGAATTATGGAGAAAATCAAGAGAGAACTATCAAGGGAGGAACAGATTTGTACCCATATTTTTTATTAATAAAATTGTTGTTTCTTCGTATTTTTATCTGTGGTTGAAGTTTATTTTTCATGAATTAAATTATGTTGGAAACAATAACACTACAAATAAATAATTTTATAACTTTTTAATTTTTTTTGTCCATCCTAATGAAAAATTGATATTTGATCATTACTTGTACATATGATACTTTTCTAGTAATTTCTTATTGAAAAGTGATATAATAGAAATTGGTTGTTGCTATTTCCTAATATTGAAAATATTATGGTTTTTAGTGGTGTTACAAACTTTTCAAAAAAGAAAAAAGAAAAAATATGGGGCGGTGTGATGTAGGTATGAGTGGATATAAGTGTGGAGCGGGTTTATACGGATTTAATGATGATGCGGGGCGATTTTAAAATTCACGCGTTTAAAAAAAAAAAACTCGCCACACCATTGCCACCCTAAATTGTCAAACAACTCTCACAATACAAAGAAATTGTTTGGTAGGATGTATTTTTAAAAAAACAATACATGTATTAGTTCTTTATTTTATTAATGTGTTATTTGATATAGTATAATTTTTTCAATCTGTGTATAACTAATCGTGTATTATGTTATGCATGGATAATGCATAAGAAATCTTGATATTAGCAATGCAGGTGACTTCAATACATGCATTTGCATGGATAAAGACATAATAGTTCTCAATTTTTTTTTTTCACATTATTTCATTATATTTGTGGGAGGTGTATTTGTGAATAACTTTTAAAATTTAAATTATGCACTACAAGTTATTCTTAACACATCAAACTAAGCATTACATAAAAAATAATCGGAGCATAACTAATACTAGCACTAACTAATGCAAATATTACTAATATAAGTATCATATTTTATACTCCCTCCGTCTCATTTTATCCGTTCCAAATTTTCTAATCTGGTGTCCCATTTTACTTGTCCTTTTTTATTTGTCAAGACAAGACAATTTTTTTTTCTCCATATTTTACCCTTTGCATTAATTACTTTTTCTTTAAATTAAAATATAAATATCATTTAATAAGGATAATATGGTAAACTAACCGCGTTATTTATTATTTTTCTAAATAGCTGTGTCATCCCAATTTGGGACGAGTAAAATGGGACGAAGGAATTACTATTCTTATATCATATCAAACTATCCCAAAGAGCAGCATAACCGTTGCCAAAAATAATTATTACGCCATAAAATTCACGTAAAAAATAATTACATATATAACTGTAATAATATGATTATTAGCTGTCACATTAGATTAAGATATATTTATGCATGATGGTGCCAGGGTTTACTGTAATATATTGCAAGTGTACGTAAATTAATTAATGTATGCGTGTATGTTACTATATTATGGGTGTGTGTGTACAAGCTCTTATTTGCTTACATTTCAGTTACTACAAGATTAGATGGATGCTCCTCTAAATTCTTCTCATAAAAAATTTAACATCAAATTTAATTCAAAACTTTTTCTCATAAAAAAATTTAACATCAAATTTATTTTTTAAAACTTGTTGAATTTGCACGAGATTAGTCATCACGTTTATTTCCCTGATGACTATAATCTATAGACTGCAAATTATCTAATTAATTTCGTTTTATCCTAAGTTGTAAATCAAATAACATGAGATAGAAAGAGTCCATCTTTTTTCTATAAAAGTGAGTGTGGTACAATATGATGGAATATTTCATTATTGTATACTTTTCGTGGTTCAATCTGATCATTTGCTTTAAGTGAAAAATAGAGCAACTCCAATCACCCTCTGAAGTCTAATTAAATCACCCTCTAAATTCTATATTAGGAGGGGAAAAATAGAGATGACCATCTCCAACCACCTCTAAATCACCCTCTAAACTTTATATTTGGAGAGATGAATAGTATTTTTCCAAATTTGGTGATGCATTACGCATCCCCTCTATTTTACGTTTATTATTATTATATTATTATTATTATTATTATTATTATTATTTATATTATATAATATTTTTTAATTTAACTTATTATAAATTATATAAGACCATTAGTTAAGTTCCTAATATTTGTAATTATTTTTTAATATAATATATTTATTATATTAATTAAAAAAATTATTAAATTAATTTTCATATATAATATTTTTATTTAATTTATATGCGAAAATACTAAGATATGGTCTTAGTTCTTATAATTTATAGTTGTACAGTAAATATTATTTAATATCTTAATAGAACCAAATTTTTAATAAAATAATTTTATTTAAGTTAATTCTATTATAATTTATAGCTGTACAATAAATATGATTTTCATAAAAAATAAAAAATGCACAAGTATTAATGAAAGCAATGTGTTAATTTTGAATGTTGAATATTTATGTAGAAATTAAATAAATTTTATCATGATATAATATTTATTTAATTGTATTTTATTAATGATTTCACTTTTATTTAAATTGTTCACTAATATAAATAAAATATAGTTGGAGATGATCTTAGTAAGTTGACATGTTTTCTTGAAAGCTTTTTTTTTTTTTTTTTTTTATTTCTCATTCGGTATTCGGTATTCGGTACCCGCATTGGAGTCCGACTAATTCGGATTCGCGCCGGGTAGGGCCTCATTCGGGGTTAGCCCTCCCAACAGAGTTTTTTTTATGCCTAGGGTCGAACCTTCGACCTCTGATTAAGGGTGGAGCAGTCTCATCTGCTGCACCACAACTTATGTTGGTGTTTTCTTGAAAGCTGTGATAATAGTATCATGCATATAATACTATTGCAGAATGAACGATCTCATATACAGGAGATATGATTTGGTGGAAAGACGTCATTGAGTATCTCACACTGCGCCATATATGATTTAATTATATATAGGTATAGGTTAGTTGATTTAGTTAAGTACTACACAATAAGTTTCTTTTATGTTATATCTGATTACTTTCAACGTATTATTATTTATGTTAAACGAGATTAATAGTCATAATTGAGGGTTGGGTGAAAGAGCGAACACGGACAAACTTCTGAAAGAGTGCATATATGGTATGCCATCTTAATGAGAAAAGACATAAAATTCACGTAAAATTTACTTTTAATATTTTAACTTTATGAGTAATTATTTATTCTTCTAAAACTTTTTGAACCGGATAAATACCACCTTAAAAAGATAAAGAGTTTTGATCGTATGATTTCACACTTATGGACTGAATGAAGAGGCATAGCAACTGACAAATCAATAAAATTTGTATGTTCTAGGGGAACAATATGTGTGAACTTGGATTGTTACAAGTAACCTAAAAATGAGGTAAGTATATGACGTGCTTGAAGCCTTGAACAAGTTAAAATACTTTGACATGAATGCAAAAGGAAATCTATTAGTCAAAAATAAGCAATAATAAAAGCTCTTTTGTTGTTTTTAATAGAAATTTTTTCGTCAACGAAAGAATGGAGACGCCACTAAAGAATATGGTGCACTGGATAAAGTTGCTCATATGAAATAATCTTTGGTAGAGACTGTTTTCTTCAAATAAACCCTACGCAATTTGAATTAGTTGAATTCTAATATAGATATCAGACATTAGAAACAAAGATATTCGTTATACTATTATCTTTAGTGGAGGAAAAAAAACAACTCTTATCTTTAGTGATCGTTTGGTTGAGTGTATAAGAATAATATAAAATATGGTGTATTAGTAATGCTTGGATTAGCAATGTTTGTGTTAGTTATACTTGCATTAGTTATGCTTGTATTTTTTCTTATATAGTGTTTGATCGATATATTAAAAATAACATGAATTACATAATTTCAAAAAAAAATAAAAATTTACATAATACCATCAATATATATGTTGGAAAGGATGCAGAATTTTTTTATAGGGATAATAATGTCTTTAAGCATGATAATGCAAGCATTGGATCCATTGCATTACTAGTGCCATGAATTTTGAGTTATTAGTAACACCCACCTCAATACATAATAGAGTGTATATCAAACAGGGTAAAAAAATATATCAAACAAGGTACTATTAATACACATTAAACTAATGTATACATTCAGGGGTGGATGCACATGGACTTCACTGGATGCTTGAGCACCCACTGACCCCGGTAATTTTTTTTATATTTCATATAGAAAATACAGTAAAATCGGTTATGATGTATTGTTAAGCACCCATGCATAGACAAAAGTGGTGATTTGGTGTTTTGGCTTTGGTATGGAACTTAAGCACCGCGAGAATCCATAACCTTCAAATTTTGGACCCGCCCTTACATACATTAACATTCCAATACACCCTACCAAACGACCCTTTAGGGGACGTTTGGTAGAGTGTATAAGAATAATGCTGAATATGATATATTAATAATGCTTGTATTAGTAATATTGGTGTTAGTTGTGCTTGCATTAGTTATGCTGACGTTATTTCTTATACATTGTTTGATTTGATGTATTAAAAATAATATATATTGTATAATTTTTATAAAAAAATATTTATTACCAAAAATACCCTTTTAACTTTCTTTGTCTGATTTTTTTTAAAGCAATTGAGACCCTAATATTTAATCTTTTACCAATTCAAACAAATCCAAAACTTCAAACCTAAACCCTTCTTACCCGGATTCATAACCTCAAAAAACAAAGAATTCAATTTCAAATTCATACCCAATAACCAAATATCAAATTCTAATGAGAAGAGTAATCTAATTAACGAGGAGGAAGAGAAAGATATATTGTGATAATAAGCTGTACACTGCTACCGCTACACCTAATTCACTATATTCTGATCATATATCTACATTACTATAGTCATAATTCTTCTTCGATAATATAAAAAGAGAGGCTGTTCCATGGAAAGAAGATGCAGATACTACGGAAAATGGCTTGGGGAAATATTTTAGTAGAACAAAGATGCAGGTACTATGAAAAATGGCTTGAGAGAAATATTTTAGTAGGAATTTGAGGGACAATTTTATCATTTAATAAACTAATGCATGTATTAAAATCCTCGTATTACTGATACATAGAAAATGAGTTGTATTAATAATACATTGTTTAATACACAATAGGGTGTATAACTAATGCAAATTTTAGTTATATATTGGCTAAAAAAAGAATATCAAACAAGGTACTATTAGTACACAAGAATAATACATTAGATTTTTTAATACACTCTACCAAACGACTCCTTAGTGTTTAAGTTTTCTTCTGTTTTTTTTTTTTTCCTGGTCATACTTAAATATTTAATCTCGCAACAATATAATATTGCAACATTTCTTCTTTGCGTGATCAATATTGAAACTTCAAGATTAATTTAGATTTTATTTTCAGATCAGCTTACAAATAAAAAACAAAAGTCCTTTTCTTACTTTCTTTTTCTTTTTCTCTTTTTTGGAGGGGGCACGAGGGGTAGGGGTTTGGGGAGATGGGGGTGGGATGTTACGTCTTTACAAATTACAATACTTTTACCAAATCATAGCAAACTCCACCTACTTTTTGATGGACGTACGTTTAATAAGTACCTTCTTTTTACCAAAATAATTAACTGGAATTAATGCTTACATTGACTATTTTCAAGTTTATCACTTCTTGCATTGAAAAAGAAAATATTGTTCCTTCATTTTTATTTATCATATTTTTATTAAAAATCAATAATTATTTATCATATTACCTCTCTTAGATGATATTTAGAGTATTATGTCTTAAAAATAATTTAAAGAATAACAACTAATGTTAAGAGTAAAATATTTTTGTTTTTTGTCTTATCTTAATATGTCAAAAGTGATCAATAAAGATGAAAATTTATTTTAGAAATAAGTGACAAATAAAATTAAAGGGAGGAAGTATATATGAAAAGAAAACAAAAAGAATTAGTACTTCCTAAATCCTATTTTCACATGGTGAAGAAAAAAAGGTCGAAGTCATTATTGAAAAGGGGTCATGTGTTTAATGTGGCATACGACTATTTTTTTTTATAAAGACAAAACCTCAGTTGTCAAACTCTAAACAAAATTAAATTTACCTCAATTAATTCAATGGAGACATGTTTGACTAAATTTCTTAAATTTATTTATTTAAAAGATATTTTCATTATAAATATTTTTAGGATTTAGAAAATAATAATTTGTGTTTGATTAATTAACTTAAAAGTAATTATTACTATTAGGGCAGTATCATGTGCTTGGCGGATACAGCAAAAGTACTTCTTGAAAGAGATAAAATTATCCTTTTAAAATTTTCAAAAACAAAGTCTGCTGCTTCTCAAAAACACTGATCTATTTCTTAAAAACATAACTAAGCATTTTACCTTTTTAATATAAACACCTTTTTTTCAAAAAATAAAAATAAAAATTGTTCACGTATTTTTAATTTCTTATAAGATTTGGCCCAACACGCTAATATACATAAGTAGGAAATGAATACTTTATAGAGCCGACCAAGGTACATTTTTTTAATTATGATTTTATTGAACAGGCTCGTGATTATCATCACTTCAACAAATTATGTTTTTAATGATGAAATTTCAATTTCCTTTATGTCTTTTTAAACTTGTTAAGTAATTAATTATTTCTGTACTGACCAAATCAACCCGTTATAGTATAAGCTTTACATGAATATTAGCTTGTTCTTATATATTAAACTAATGCACATGTTGCCATTTTAATATTGTCTGCTTCATCCTTTAACCAAAAATTGAAGGTTGCAATTAATGTCAAGCCATGTGATTATGCACTAGGCAGCATTTATTTATTAATTATGATCTCGAATGTTAAATTTAAAGTTATACATAAGTGGATATGGAGGTTTTGGTCTCCATTCGTCGTTACGAAATAGTATAATTAGTAGTCTAGTTCCTTAAATTAAAAATGCCTTCTTTTTCTCCTTAGCTTGACATTTTTAATTCTAATTTTGAATGGTTCTCAGCTAGTATTAGATTTATCATTTGTGATTTATCTTTATATTTTGTTTACAACAAACAACGCACGGAAAAGGTCAAAAGTTTTTATTTTTGCTTCAAAAGACAACGTTATTGGGCGGTGCCATGTATATATACATCATATTATATTACTATCTAACGAGACTTTGTATTATCTTTTTTCATTATTTTCAACATGACTTCTTTGCTACTAGATTTGCTTTTCGTAAAATATGCTTTACTTGAACTGATGATTTATTCAAAATAGCCTCTCTACGTTTACAAGTAAGAGGTAAGGGCACACGCACTGCTCGCTCTCTCCAGATCCCACTTGTTTTTTTGGTAACCATACATATGTTGTTGTATTACATAATGGGACTTCTCTTGATAATGTTCTAGTCCCATTATTTAAGTCTAATAGTATAAAGGAAAATGTGGAGTGCAGAAAACTATATGATGGAAAGCAACGAAAGACGAAAGAGCATGCAATCGCAAGAAAAGGAAAGCTGAAGCACTTACGTCCATTGGTAAACGCCTAATTATATAGTATACGAAACGCGTTTGAGGTAGAGCACTGAAACTGAAGATTTGAAGGCAACAGTATATATTATAAGATATGATGCCCACGTTTAACTGAACCTTCACATTCAGGATATATACGTAAAGATTGTGAAGATCTCAAGGTCCAATCACTAGAAACTGATATTATTCTTTGAATAATGGGGGAAAAGAAGCCTGATAAAATTAAAGTAGGAATTAATGGACAAAAGGAAGAAAGCTATATATGCTTGCAACAAACAATTGCATGAATAATGGAGTCCTGTAAGTTGTCATGGTCTCTTAACTAGCTAGGTACCATCATTTGCTCAAAGATCTGTTATATATGGATGTCCCATTTTTGTATGGTTCAACAGAACCTACCATTGTTCAACACAAACTCAGACATGGGCCAAAGAATCGTATTGGGCCCTTTCGGAAAAAAGTCGGGTTATCTCTATTGGGCCTAGCAATTGCGCAATAGTGTCCCCAGAGTGTTTAGTTTTGAATTTTTGTTTCCCAAAGTGTCAAGGCATGAGTTATAAAGTTTGCCGATAACGCATAACTTGTGGTCAACTGAACGTGTAAACTGTTTTGAAATATCCCATCTTGAACGTAAGTGTTAGATCACTTATGATCGATGGGCAACATATCTAAGTCCTATATTTTGCCTCTAAGACAAAATTCCTGGTCCATTCAGCAGGTTAAGTGTCCTAAAATATCCTGAACATTTGTCTCATATATAAGTTAAAATATAGGAAAAATAACATAAACATATACCTTAACTTACCATAGTTACACGAATCTCCATCATTTCAAAGTAATTACAAAAAATTCAACTAATTATGTATCTTCCTTGGATGTATCGGAAGCTAATTATGTATCTTTATAAGTCCAAAATCGAAAAAAATATATCGAGAGCTAATTATGTATATTTACAAAGAAAAAAAAAGTATTTTCATTTGATGTATCAGAAGTTAATTATGTATCTCGATAGATCCAAAATCGAGATTTTCAGTAATTATGTAAAATATTAAAAAATTTTATAATTAAATTTCAAACTATCAGAATTTATAGTGTCTCCCCAAATATATGCCTTGTGGGAAAAATGGGTATTTGTGTGAATATTATACAACCCCTTCGAGTATTTGTGTTGAGAATTCGGATTTGTTACACAGAACCTAATAATGTTCAACGCAAACTCGGATATGGGCCTCAAAATTGTTTGCCAACTGTTTTGAAATATCCCATCTTGAACGTAAGTGTTAGATCACTTATGATCGATGGGCAACATATCTAAGTCCTATATTTTGCCTCTAAGACAAAATTCCTGGTCCATTCAGCAGGTTAAGTGTCCTAAAATATCCTGAACATTTGTCTCATATATAAGTTAAAATATAGGAAAAATAACATAAACATATACCTTAACTTACCATAGTTGCACGAATCTCCATCATTTCAAAGTAATTACAAAAAATTCAACTAATTATGTATCTTCCTTGGATGTATCGGAAGCTAATTATGTATCTTTATAAGTCCAAAATCGAAAAAAATATATCGAGAGCTAATTATGTATATTTACAAAGAAAAAAAAAAGTATTTTCATTTGATGTATCAGAAGTTAATTATGTATCTCGATAGATCCAAAATCGAGATTTTCAGTAATTATGTAAAATATTAAAAAATTTTATAATTAAATTTCAAACTATCAGAATTTATAGTGTCTCCCCAAATATATGCCTTGTGGGAAAAATGGGTATTTGTGTGAATATTATACAACCCCTTCGAGTATTTGTGTTGAGAATTCGGATTTGTTACACAGAACCTAATAATGTTCAACGCAAACTCGGATATGGGCCTCAAAATTGTTTGCCCTTTAGAAAAAACTCGGGTTATCTTTATTGGGCCTCTGTTGTGTCAGCATTAACACTTCCAACAACTTTTTTTCCTTCCACATGGTTAAAGCAATTAAAAAGTAGTACTCTATTCATTTCATAATAAATGAATTATTAAAATATTTTTGATGTTTTAAAATAAGTGAATTATTTTTTTTAAATTTACCTTTGAGGATTTGACAATCAAGGGGCCCATCAACTGAAAAAGAATAAAATAAATATAATTTTGTACTTTAAATAAGAGTAAAAATAAAAAATT
Organism: Capsicum annuum; assembly: GCF_002878395.1. Lineage (NCBI taxonomy): Eukaryota > Viridiplantae > Streptophyta > Magnoliopsida > Solanales > Solanaceae > Capsicum > Capsicum annuum. Next base: position 138,058,228 of record NC_061112.1, read on the forward strand.
ATGTTAAATTTATGTCATTTTTTTTCTTAATCTATATGTCAAAGTCAAATAATCTATTTATTATGAAACGGGCAGTAATAATTGTGTCGTTATAATAGGCATTATCCCTTAACAATTAGCAAGGGGGTTTTTAAATGGGATCTTAACATTTAAGGAATTACCTTTCCACATTTCTGAGTTTCTCATCATCTTCTCGGGTTAATCATTTCTGCAATTAACCGACCCGCCGAAAAACCCTAACCCATTACATGAATCTCAATCCCAATTCAATTCAATATGATCCCATCCACTTTCTCTGCTCACCCACCTTCCATGGCGTCCAGCTCCCCTTTCTCTCCTCCGCCGTCCGCCGCGGGGGAGGGCGACTTCAATTACGACGTCGCTTGGTATGGTAACATCCAGTACCTTCTCAATATCTCCGCCGTCGGAGCTTTAACTTGCCTCCTTATCTTCATTTTCGGTAAGCTTCGAAGCGACCACCGTCGCATGCCGGGGCCCACTGCTATTGCCTCCAAGCTCCTCGCTGCCTGGCACGCCACTGGCGTTGAAATCGCCCGACACTGCGGCGCCGATGCAGCACAATATCTTCTTATTGAGGGCGGGAGCTCTGCGTTGCTATTATTACTGGCAATTCTTGCTCTTGCTGTTATGCTGCCGTTGAATATTTATGCTGGTAAAGCTCCTATGGCTGATCAGTTTTCGAAGACCACGATAAATCATATAGAAAAAGGTTCTGCTTTGCTCTGGATTCACTTTATATTTGTTGTTATTGTTGTTGTTTTGGTACATTATGGTATAACTGAAATACAAGAAAGGTTGAAAATTACTAGGCTTAGAGATGGATATGGAAATCCAAGTAGTCCTGGTACGAATGCCAGTGCGATTTTTACTATTATGGTGCAGGGTGTGCCTAAAACCTTAGGTTTTGATAAGACACCTTTGGTGGATTATTTTCAGCATAAATATCCGGGGAAGGTGTATAGAGTAGTTGTGCCTATGGATTTGTGTGCTTTGGATGATTTAGCTACAGAGTTGGTGAAGGTTCGGGAAGATATTTCTAAATTAGTGGCGAGAATTGAGTCACGGGGTTATTTGAATGAGGGTGAGGAAGATGAGGACGATATTGATAGTGTGAATGGGAGGGGTTTGTTAGAGCGACTGTGTTTTCTGTGGAGAAAAGTCAAGGATACGTGGTATCGTGTTATGGACCAATTGGGTTTCTCGGATGAAGAGAAATTGAGAAAATTGCAAGAGTTAAGAGCTGATTTGGAGATGGAAATGGCATCTTATAAAGAAGGTCGAGCAAGAGGTGCTGGTGTAGCTTTTGTGGTATTTAAGGATGTCTTTACTGCTAATAAGGCTGTCCAGGACCTCCGAAATGAGAAGAGGAGGCGATATGGTCGATTCTTTTCAGTCATTGAGTTGCAACTACAGAGAAATCAGTGGAAAGTAGAGAGAGCTCCTTTAGCTACTGACATATACTGGAACCACCTGGGATCAACAAAGTTTTCTTTAAGGTTACGCAGAGTGTTGGTGAACACATGCCTACTGTTGATGCTGTTATTCTGCAGTTCTCCACTCGCTGTGATTAGTGCCATTCAAAGCGCAGGGCGGATAATTAATGCTGAAGCAATGGACCATGCTCAGATGTGGCTGAATTGGGTGCAGGGATCGAGCTGGCTAGCAACAATAATATTTCAATTTTTGCCTAATGTTCTGATTTTTGTGAGCATGTACATTGTTGTCCCTTCAGTTCTTTCTTATCTTTCAAAATTTGAACGGCATCTTACTGTATCTGGCGAGCAAAGGGCTGCGCTACTGAAAATGGTTTGCTTCTTTCTTGTAAATCTCATTCTCCTTAGGGCTTTGGTCGAATCATCTCTTGAGGGTGCGCTCTTAAGTATGGGCCGCTGTTATTTGGATGGAGAAGATTGCAAAAAGATCGAGCAGTACATGACCGCTTCCTTTTTGACAAGGACATGTCTTTCATCTCTTGCATTTTTAATTACAAGCAGTTTCTTGGGTATATCTTTTGATTTGTTAACGCCAATTCCTTGGATTAAGAAGCAGCTTCAAAAGTTCCGAAAAAATGACATGCTTCAGCTGGTACCAGAAAGGATCGAGGACTATCCATTGGAAAATCAAGACATTGATAGTTTGCAGAGGCCTCTGATTCATGAAAGGAGTTCAACTGTGGTTGCTGACAACAATGGATTTTTAAATGATGCCTCTCCAAATGAAGTTGATTTCCCAGGACAAGATTTGTCTGAATACCCTCCAGTCAGCCGAACCTCACCAGTTCCAAAGCCAAAGTTCGACTTTGCGCAATATTATGCCTTCAATCTGACGATATTTGCCTTGACCCTGATATATTGTTCGTTTGCTCCTCTTGTGGTTCCTGTCGGTGCAGTTTACTTTGGGTACAGGTATGTGGTTGACAAGTACAATTTCCTGTTTGTATACAGAGTGCGAGGTTTCCCTGCTGGTAATGATGGGAGGTTGATGGATACTGTATTATCTATCATGAGGTTTTGCGTTGACTTGTTCCTCCTTGCAATGCTACTTTTTTTCTCTGTACGAGGAGACTCAACTAAGCTTCAAGCCATATTCACACTTGGGTTGTTAGTGATGTATAAAATTTTGCCCTCTGATAATGATGCTTTTCAGCCAGCTTTGTTACAAGGCATACAGACTGTCGACAACATTATCGAAGGGCTGACTGATTATGAGGTTTTCTCACAACCTACGTTTGACTGGGATACATATAATTCATGAATTGTGAATAAAACCAATGATTTGTGTTGAGATTTGTATATATTCTTATTTGTGATTGGATGTGTTTCTGCATCTATCATATCTCTCCTCTTTTCTTGGTTCGTCCTTTGGGTGGGACGTTTATTTGGAAACAGATACTTGGCTTAGGATCACTAGAGAACATATTATAGTGTCTTACCTGGTTCCACTGTATTAGTAGTCTGTAACTTTAGGATCAGGTCGTGTCTATATTATTGTGTCTGACGACAGGATACGTCCAATTTATCTTAGTGTGAGATTATAAATTAAGTGTTCTCACTGCCATTCTGTATCCATAATACAGCTTTGACAGATCAAGTTTTGACCAATCTACTGAGTGAATAGATGTTTACCCAACATCTGCTCAAGTTACTTTAGCATCGTTTCGTGTTTGGTTCATTCACGGGGGGGAGAAACAACATATACCTTTGGCTTTCTCAAAGGACTAGAATTTTCAGTTTTTAATCTGTTCATTGTACCAGCAAATTGATGTTGCCCTGTTTGTTTGTCTTCACATTGCAGCATTGCAGGATATGCCATTTCATACTTGTCGCAACAGCTGTAGTGTGTTTTTTTAGGTTAAAACTATTGCTTTACAACAAAGAAGATTAGTTTTAAAAACAAGTTTCTTGGAGAAGTTTTTGATGTTTCCTCGTGCGTTCACGTTCTCATATAATTGTTCTCCAGGTAGGTCAATCATATGCCAAAAAAGTTGTTAATATATTGGTTTGATGAAACCCTAAGGGCTCTTTGATACAAATTTGTATTTTTTGGGGAATTTGTTCCAGAAGTCTATATGACTAATTCATATTTATTGCCTTGACACCTAAATGAGTTTTCGTTCATCCATGAACTGAAGGAAAGCGAGTAAGTATGCTAATTCCTCACAGCAGAATCAGCTCTTATCGTAAGTTCTTTTTTGAATTAATGAAATTCATCGTATCATCGACTTGAGAGAGGAAAAAAAAAAAAAGGAAGAATGCATATATATATAAAATGTTTGAATGAACGAATCAAGTCAAATTGTTTATAGCCAAAATATAGATCATGTCCCAATCCGTCGATTGTTTATTTGGTTAAATATGCTTTTGTGTATCAGAAACATGACTCACTCAAAACCACTTCCCAAACATTTTTTTTTTAAAAAAGGTATTTTATTTTAAAAATTGGATTAAGAAAAATTGTGTGGATTCATTTATTTTTTTCAAATTTATTTCGTGGGCCCATAGGAAACATTAGTTTGCAATTTAGGTTCTGTCAAGTGGTGGTGAGCCTTTCTAAATTATATCACTTGACCAAGTCGTGATTGTTGGACAAGTGTCATATAGCTTATCTAAGTTTGACAATTCCACTTGTATGATTAAGGAAGTTCAATTTTCCGAAAACATAAAGCAGAGAATTGAGTTAAAATTAGAAATTATGAATGCAGTAAGTCTTGGGAAACCTAAATACTTGGATCAAATGAGAAATGTGAGAAGGAATAGGAAAAATAAAGTCTAGTCAAAAGACCTTACCCTACGTAAAATGTTGGCCAAGCAATTCGTTGCCTCATTCAACCTTTGAGTATAACCAACAAACTTTGTACAAACAAGCCCACTACACTTAACTAATCACTATTTTATCTCTCTCTTTCTCCTCTTGTTTGAGACAAAAACATGTGGCCCATGTTAACTTAGGGTAATAACAACACGTGTGATTAACGTTTTCCACAATAGTATAAATAAGCAGGACCAGTTACAGAAAATGTCACAAGTGATCGTACTTGTGACATTTAATTAGTAGAACAAATGCACTTTTCTATGTTAATTAATTAGAGAGAAACAAATTAAGAGAGACAGATGTATCATTCTTCAGTGAACAACATTTTTGTTGAGGACAAAAATCATGTATCACCTATTTGCCCTAAGCCTAGAAAACTTGGATCCAATACTCTTCCTGAATTCCTCAAATCCATAAATTCCAATGATAACAGGTACTAACTCCCAATTTTCACACTTTTATTTTATATATTTTTATCAAATGAGATGTCTTGAGTAATAACATTTGGAAACTTCACTTGATCAGCCAGAAGAATTTAGATGGAAGAAGTGGGATTCTCAACATTGTTGCTGAAAAGGTTGGTTATCTAAAGACTTTTAAATCTTGTATTTGCCTCTACGACAGCAGGAAAACCAAATAGTTCGTAGTATGTATATATGCAAAGTAGCTTTTGATCTATAAACGCGATATGATTTCACTACATAAAATATGAGACGCATAACTAGCTCCTTCACTATCCTATTATACTTTTCTTAATTAATTTAACATTTTTTTTTTCCAATGCAGACAAAAGATGGAAGAAATTCACCATCATGTTACTCAGGGTCTCCTCCTGGGAGAACAAGTAATCCTTTGGTGCAGGATGTACAATTTATTAAGCAGATGGAACATTTTTCACCTTTAACAAGAACTAATTTGTCTGATAAATTTGGTTATACCTCTGTCTCTCCAGCTTGAGAAAATACACAAACATCACAAAAATTTTCTTTTCCACAATTTTGTTTAATTTAACAAGGAGAATGTTAAGATGTAGGAAATTAGGTCCAGATCCCTTTTTGAGGGAATTACTTTTTTTTTCTTTTTGTGTGGGTACTGTTAGATTGTGAGGTGAGCAAACGTTTATGTAAATATTAGTAGTACGATTTTTTTTTATTAGTATAGTACGTGTTAACTTTGAAAGTGACTAGCACTTAAGATAATTCCCTATTGTCAATTCAGTGACAAGTTGTTTGGATTTTGGACCCGTAAATGTTTACGTATTTGAGCAAATAATGCCTCGAGTTCTTTTCTTCTTTTTGTACCAAATACTTGTGCATTATCTGAAATTTTGTTTAGAATGGAGAATTCAAGACAAAGTTATATAGTATATGTTTTTCGTTTTCTTTTTAGCTTTTGAGAAAGAAAATCAAATTTAATTATGTTTAAACAACATTTCTGGCGTAATTTTATAGGTAGCCTTACCTCTGTAATAGGCCCGGCTCAACTAAAACATAATTTTGTAGAATAAAATCATCATACGATAATGAAAGCAAAGGAAATCAGAGATGGTTATCCATCGGCAGTATGGAAATAAAAAGGATTGCCTAACACCCATTAAGATTTTATAAGAAATAGATCGAAGAGCAAAGTTCTTATTTGCTAAAAGCCTAAATGAAAATGGAGTTGGGGTGGGGGGAGACAAATGAAGATATCACAAACACAATTGAGTTGTCAATAAAATCAGTAGGAATCTAAATTCTTTTTTTCTTACTTATTTTGTAATGAAAACAAAAATAATAAAGAAACATAAAGAAATGAGCTTTCTGACTTGGATGTCAACTCTTACAAGCAGATCAATTATTTCCCTCGAGCTAGCGTGGCCATCTAAATTTAAGTAGCAGCTTGACTATAAAAATTACTTTAATTACTTTTTTTTTTTTGGAGTTGTAGTTGAATTGAAGATGAAGTTGGAGTTGGAGTTGTGTTTTATCATGTTTTTTAAATTTTTTTTTTTTTTAACTTTTTAAAAATATTTTTTAAATATAATTTTATGCCCTCAACTTTTAAAAATTATCAAAATCACCCAACTACTAATTTACCTACTAACACACAACCAAATGTTGAGAAAATGATTTATATGTCTTCAATTGATAAAATAATTAACAGCAAACTAATTATTATGATTGTTATTCTTCTAAAATTTGAATAAAAATATCACAAATACGAGCTAAATAAGTTTATCTAACCACAATCAATTAAATAGAGAAAAATATATTTTGATAAATATGATTGATAGATATAAATATATTTTAGATATTCTTAAATTTGTTGATGAAAATTCTTAATTATTTTCACTTGAATTAATTATTTTATTGAATTTGAACTTTTTAAAAAATTACGAAATTTAGTTAATAAAAGGAGTTTGTGTAAAAATTTAAAGATTGAGGTTATATGTAATAATAATGAAAGTTGAAATTGGAAGTGAAAAAAGGAGAATCCATTTCAAAATTTTAATGACCAAACACCATAATTTTTAACTCAAAACTTTTTTTTTAAGAAAATAAAAAAAATATTTATGATCAAACGAATCCTTAATTTTAAGATGTAAGTAAACGTGTCAGTTGGAATAGATAACAAAAGAACACACTACTAGTATATACTAGTAAATTATTTTCAAACAAGTTTATAAAGTTGAAGAATATTTTAATATTCATGCCCCCCACATGAAAAGAAGAAACAAAAAAGGAGCCGCTTAAAGGTGTTTGTCTCGTCCTTTGTCATGTACATACAAATATTATACATTTCATTAAAACACTTTAAAACCAGTCTGCCAGCTTATTATTAAATTTACCAACAAAACTGACACACACACACACACAAAAAGAGCAATGTCACATAATTACCGCTGAGTAGAGAAAATATGTTAGGATTTTTAATTCTTGTCATTTAAATGAATCGGTCTTTGTTCTTTTAACAACCACCGAATGATAAGACGTTCCGTAAGCAATTCCTAAACTCATGTCCTCGGAGATATCCATTACAACATCCTGTGTCGATTATAACGAATATAAATTTGTGTCTAGTGAATGATAGGTTATTCAGAAATTAATATCACGTCGAAAATAACTTCTGAAATATTATGATGGTATAGAAGTATTTAACTTATGTTTCAAGAATTTGTTTTTATCATTACAAGCGGTAAAAAAAATTTAATAACCGGAGCAAAATATGACAAATGGGAAAATGATCACTAGATTATCATGATTTGGTGATTGATAAAACGCCAAATCCATCAAACAATGAAGAAAGTAAAAATTTTCTCAACCCCTGGCCCTCCATTTTCTTGAACTACAACCCAACATTCCTCCCTATCAACTGTCAAAATTAACTCTCTTTTTCCTTTTCTTGACTCTCCTTCTGGTATACCTAACCCAATAAATTTGCAGTGCCATTACACTTCAAGATCTGAGTTTCTAAGCAAAAAGAAATTAAAAATGTCATCTTTTGTTAGTTTGTTTCTAACAATGTTCTTGATTTTCCCATTTGGACAATGTAATGGCCGTGTTTTCACATTTGAAATGCACCATCGTTTCTCTGAAACTGTCAAGAAATGGTCATTGCAGAAAGTTGCGGGTCCACTTCAAGATTGGCCAGCCAAGGGAAGTTTACAGTATTATATACATTTGGCTAACCATGATCGGTTGCTACATGGAAGGAGGCTTTTCAAATTTGATGGACGACTTACTTTCTCTGATGGCAATTCTACTTTCCGGATCAGCTCTCTTGGATTGTAAAGACCCAAAACCCTCTTTGATTTTGAAGTTTCTTGCTTTTGTGATTGAAGGATTCTTGAATTTGTTTTTGGGGATTTTGTAGCTTGCATTACACTACGGTGACTTTGGGGACACCTGGATTGAAGTTTCTTGTGGCTCTTGATACTGGGAGTGATTTATTTTGGGTGCCTTGTGAATGTGGCAGATGTGCTTCTACTGATGATCCTACACTTTACAGCTCTGTATGTTTTACTTTCCCCCCCTTTTCTTTTTGGGTATCTTCATGTTGTTGTTACTGTTTCCATATTAGTTGCTATGTTTTCGTCACTGTCGTTTTTCCTTTCTGTTGTACTGAGTCAAGGGTCCTTCCCCAGACCGCCCTTGTGGGAATTCACTGGGTATGTTGTTGTTGTTATTATATTGGTATGAAATGAATGAGTGAAAAATTTGTGCTGTAACATAAAGGATTAGCTAAAAAGTGCCTTTGACAGCTAGACCATTTTGTTGCATCCATGAATTCTATGCTATTTAGGCACAAGGTGTGAGGAGCTTATAAACTTCATAAGAGTTTCCTTTTGACAAAAGTAAATGATGACCTCCATTTTCACGTGAGAAGTGAAAGCAACTGATTCATTTACAAACCTGCAATAGTATCCACAAAATTCTGTGCCTTTAGGAAAGTGGCATGCCATGACTCCTGAATGTAGTTAGATGTTCTGATAAGAAGTTGGTACGGTAAACTAGAAAATGACCACTTATACGAGTATACTAGTTATGGGTTCACATTTTTGGATTAGTTTGTGAAGCAGCCAAAGAGAATTTTATAACCAAAGTTTCACAAGAGTATGCACAATCATAGATTCCTGTATAGTTCACTTTTACATTATTCTCAACTGTGAAAAGATATCACTTTTATTACCTAGTTTTCCAGTTGGGGTTACCATTTTACTAATACATGTTTGATTCCATCATAGCCTTGCTCATCAAACTTTGTATGTTCATTTTGTCAGTTCCTCAGCCATGGTTTGATGGAATTGTCTTCCTCTAATATAAAGATGGCCTGGGAGGAGCATTAAATATACTGTTAACATTGATTTGCAAGATAAATTACAAGGGTGGTTAGACAGACTGTTGGAGAAATGAGATGCATTTCTTTTGTGGTTCTCTTATATTGTTTCCTTTTCACTCCTTCTAAAGTGGATTATATTTTTTGCTCCAGGATTTTGAGCTTAGCATATACAGCCTGAACAGATCGTTAACTAGCAAGAAGGTCACCTGCAGTGATAGCTTGTGTGCAGAGCACAGTAATTGCCTTGGTGTAGATAATCACTGCCCTTATTCAGTATCCTATGTCTCCTCAGAAACTTCAACTTCAGGAATTTTGGTGGATGATATTTTGCACTTGAGAACAGAAGACAATGAGGAAAAATTTGTACAGGCACGTGTGATCTTTGGGTAAGCATCCTGAACCTCCTTTATCTAATTGATGTTAAGTTGTTTGGGCATTGGGTTGATCCCTGGCAGTGTATTTTTAACTGCTAGATGTGTTGTATGGAAAGATCATTTTGGATAACTGGTTAACTGCGGAGTTCTTCTGCTTCAGCCCAAGTTCTCAAATTCATTCTCTGATACATGCCAATTTCAAGTGTGCAGTTGTGGACAGGAGCAAACTGGTTCTTTTCTAGATGTTGCAGCACCGAATGGTTTATTTGGGCTTGGTCTAGAGAAGATATCAGTCCCTAGTATTCTGTCTCGGGAAGGTTTTATGGCAGATTCCTTCTCCATGTGCTTTGGTCGTGATGGGGCAGGACGGATTAGTTTTGGAGACAAGGGTAGCATTGACCAGGAAGAGACCCCCTTTAATATAAACCCATTACAGTAAGTCGTAATCACACAATTAAACACCGCGTCCATTTATTTTTGTCTGCTCCGTCCAAATCTTTTAGATTCACTTAATCATATGCTCTTGTGGTAAACATTTTGCAGCCCAACATACAACGTTTCTGTAGATCAAATACGTGTTGGAACAACTCTGATTGATTCTGGTTTTACAGCACTTTTTGATAGCGGAACCTCCTTTACATATCTTGCAGACCTATCCTATACAAAGCTTTCAGAGAGTGTAAGAACCCTTTTCCGATGGTATTTATTTGTATACATTCTTAGACAATGTTTAAGATTCAAACCTCTTCTCCTCAATAGTTCCATTCTCAAGTACGAGACAAACGGCGCCCACCTGATCCGAGGATCCCTTTTGAATATTGTTATGATATGAGGTAATATATGCTAATACACACAAGTGTGTATGTATATATACACTCCCCTATTCTTTCAACCATTTATTATTTATTGATTTTTCGCTTTAATCATTTTATGATTTGTATTGGACAGTCCTGATGCAAATACTAGCTTGATTCCTAGTTTAAGCCTAACTATGAATGGGGGAGGACAACTTCTTGTTATTGATCCAATTATTGTCATATCCATGCAGGTACTATCTTTCAGCTATTATGCACAGTATTTTCTTTGTAATTTCTGTTATTGCCTTTCCTGTATATGTACTAAATACTTTTTCCTATGCAGAACCAACTCAGGTATTGCCTGGCCATTGTTAAGAGTCAAGATCTTAATATAATTGGACGTAAGTCTTCCTAAGTGCAACAATGTTTTTGTATTTTCTATTTCCATTGAATTGAACTGAAGCTTCATGCAACATGGTAAGGAAGTATATGTCTATACTGCGGCATGTAACAAAAGGAGAGGTGTATTGTAAACTCTAAGCGAACAACATAGTTTACGTGGAAAAGTTGATTACACTTTTTGCATTAAAGACTTAGGTTTAGTGGTCCCAAAAATTGACTGGAGGAATATGACTTGGCTAATTTAGCCAGGATATACTATACGTTAAAACTTGCTTTAAAACAACAACAACAACAAACCAGTGTATTCCCACATAGTGAGGTCTGGGAAGGGTAAGATGTACGCAGTCCATACCTCTACCTCTAAAGAAGTAGAAAGACGGTAAAACTTGCTTTAAAAAATATGTTAAAATAAACCTTGGTTCTAATCAACTCCGAAAGTTAGCATGAGGATTGTCCAAGACAATATAAGGAGAGGTGAGGATTGGCCTAGATCATATAAGGAGACAACAGCTTATACTCTCAACAAATGTGGGAATCTCAAACACACACAATCTCCCTTCCATCTACCACGTCAAGCATTGTAAGTTTGGAGCGCTGAATAATATAACATGGGGGTGTAACATTGGATAACCCAAAAATAGTGGTGTTAGTGACAAAAGCCGTTTTGGCTTTAATTCCCTGAAATTAAGTGGTTTCCTCTTTATGTTAGGCTTATGATTAGAATAGAATAGTACTTTAACCTTTTGGTAGCATAAAGAGTCCCAAACCCTGTGAAGTTGATGCTTCAAGTAATAAAGACTCAAGCAATAAAACCACTAGAGCTAATCTGAGCACTCTAAAAGGTTAGGTTGTATATCACTGATCATTTCCAAATTGTGATATCTGACTGTTATTTCTCTTACTGGTCCTTTTTCAGAGAACTTCATGACTGGATACCGCTTTGTATTTGATCGAGAAAAAATAATCCTCGGTTGGAAGAAGTTTGATTGTGAGTATTGTTTTCTCCAGTAACTTAAATATGGAAAAAATAGTAGTTTTTTCATACTTCTGATTTGGATTTGTGGCCTTCATGCAGGTTATGACATTGAGAAAATAGATGATTTCCCATCACAAACCGTTAATACCACCCATGTGCCACCTGCTGTTGCTGTTGTGCCTGGAAATGATAATGCTGAAAAACCAGATGAAAGGACCACAAATACTCATCAAAGTTCTTTTGCATCATCTGTTTATCAGACATCTTATTTGAACCTCATAAATTGCTTCCTAGCATCTCTGGTACTGCTACTTTTATAATAGCGCTACCATATGCTCATTCTCACACTGGGGATTCAGCTATGCATCTTAGGACTTAGCATATAGTGCAGATATCAACCTTGCAGAGCTCCATATAATGTAAATTCACGTAGGAAAGTTAATTCTTTTTCCGAGCCAAACCTTATTTTTTATATGTAGCTAAGACATATCATCATGGTAGTTTATGTACATTGTGATTGTGATAGAACAGTCTGTGTATAGAGCCAACATATTTCAGAATCACAGCTGCAATGACAGTTAGCTATGCGCCCGCCCCTCTAGCTCAGCCCTTGCTGGGATGTAAATTATGAGTCTTGTACGCGCCATTTCCTCATATACTAGATTGCGTTTGTGTAGTATATATACACTCTCCTCCTCTTCCTTCAAACTCAGAATTCGTTATGCTTTGAAGTTTTGGATTAGGTTTCTTACCATAATAAGGTTAGAAGGGTGGATGCTGATTTTTATATTCAAAGGTCCTTGTGATAGTTTTCAGATGTCAACAAGCTGTTAGATCTGCATTTCAAAAGTCCTTAAGGCCACAGCAAACTAGTTTATTTGCCTCCCTATATAGTTATGTCATAGGCAGAGGGCCAGAGACCTTATTATGGCCAATGCATTTGACTCATCTCTCTTTGGATAGTTTTATCATCTTGCAAATATGATTAGGGAGTAAAGTCATGCAAAACTCCCTCAAATCAAGGATCAAAGTGTAACTTTTTGTATTAAAAGATGAATAAAATGCATTTTTTTATTCTAAAAAAATATTAGTGGAAGTCTGATAAAGTAAGTAGGCAAAAGGTTGGTTTCAAGATTAAGAAAAAAGAGTGGAAGAATGAAATCAGGACCACCTAATTTGTACTTGCAACCTTTTCTTCTCTTATTTGTTTTTTTGGTGGTTGTCGTTTTTCATGCCACCACCAAGTTTCTTTTTAACACATTTTGTTTCTTCTCTTATTTGTTTTTTTGGTTGTTGTCGTTTTTCATGCCACCACCAAGTTTCTTTTTAACACATTTGTTGAGGACGAGTAGAAATACTGGAGGGAGGTGATTAAATATGACTTGGAGCAGCTTCAGCTTACTGAGGACATGATCCTAGAGAGGACGGTGTGGAGGTCGCAGGTAAGGGTAGAAGGCTAGTGTGAGTGTGTGGGTTGTGGCAAGCAGTATGCGAGTGTATGTTACTACTAGGTGGGTGTTCTATTTCTTATTTCTTAGTTCCTATTTTCTCTTTTCGTGTTGCCCTTATTTCTTTTATTTAGTATTTCTCTGATTTCTATTTTATTATTTCTTATTCCTTATTTCTGTTATGTCATTCATCTCCTTGTTTACTATTCTTTATATTGAGTCGGGGGTCTATCGAAAACAGTATCTCTACTTCTTTGAAGGTAGCGGTATGGATTGCGTACATCTTACCCTTCCCGGACCCCACTTTGTGAGAATATACTGTGTTTGGTCAGTTGCCTATTGGAATATTTTGTTGTTACGTTGTCTTCTATAAAATAGAGTTTTGATCCTTCTGCTCTTTGATTCTCCGCTGACTTACTTTGGTCAATTTTTTTTAAAACTTCATAAAATAATGAAAGTTAAGGTGTATATTTATGTTATTTTTCCCAAATATAACACTTGAGAAGAAAACTGCGGATATATAGAGGTTGATTTTAATAGAATATCTCTTTCTTATATAGCTCGATATTGAGCAAAGAATACCCTTTTTTTTCCTAAACAATTAAAGCTATGACTTTTAAAATGTCAATTACTAATATATATTCTCACACTTAAAAAATTTTATTGGTCATTTGCTTTTACAAAATTAATCTAGCATGCTCTTCTCAGACGAGGGTGACCTCCCAAGTCTTCAACTCATCAAGATGTTTTGTTACAATCTTAAAATAAATAAGCAGTATATTAATAGAATAAATATTTAGATGCGGTGTACACTTTAACATACTGTCACTTCAACATTATGTTATATAATAGATTAATTCCATTAATTGGTACAAGTCTTGCCAGAAAAACATTCATTCGAGCTTGGTCCAGAAAAAAGAATAAAATCGAACAATATTTTTTGCACTTAATTTTAGGGAACCAAGCCGCATAATCCTGTTTACATAGATCCCAATTCTCTAATTAGAAGTTAATTATATGCAGTGCTGGCCTTTTTTTACATAAAAAATCATGTCATTGAAAAGATAGTTACAAGTAACTTTATTTAATACTAACATTAATTCATAACTGATAGTAATTGATAATCTAGAATAAATGGTAAGTAGCATGTAATTCTAACAAATTAAATTACACTAACGAGATAAAGAATCTTTACACTATTATTGTGCTTCTATAATTAAAAGAAAAGGGAAAAATGTGCGAAAAGTACATGTACTTGCGCATTCTGAACTTTGCGGAGTCTTATGACCCCCTAAACTATTTTTTATCGTATTTAACTGGCATATATTTGCCCCTTATCAAACATTTTTTCCTTAGGCACTCAATGTGCGTGAAATACATGCAGTGGTCCAAGTGTCAAATTTATGTCAGTTAAATACGGTAAAAAATAGTATACGGGGTCATAGAGACCCCACAAAGTTCAAAATGCGTAACTGCAAATTTCTCCAAAGCATAGATATTTTTAAGCTATCTTTTTCCCTAATTAAAATCCCTATATGTATGTTGTTGAATTCATTTTGTTCAGCCATGTTTGTTCCGTACCATTCTGGAAGTAGGAAATGTTAGATAGATGATGCTAGAAAAATTTGGTGGTTGTTGTTTACTTTCTCTACTTGATTGGTACTTTATGTGGGGGGTGTGGGTGTGGGTGTGGGGTGGTGGTGGGGGTGGTGGGGGTGTTTCTCTTATTCAATGCACCATGATTGGTGGTTTTAGGACAAAAAATTAGAGGATACACTATGACCAATTCATTCATGAGATATTAATGACCAAAAAAACACGTCTTCTTGTAAGTTGGTAACCCTTGACTTTGAATATTTTACACAAGAACGAAGAATATAATTCCATCTGATTAGAAATGTTAATCTCCAACTATACAATAATCTTTTCGGAAGGGAGCTTTAAATACTTGATAAAGTTGTTGTCGTGTAATAACCAGGAGGTCATGGATTCGAACCTTGAAATGTAAGTAAGACTGCATACAATACATCCTTGTGGCGGATACCCTTTCCCAAATCCCTCTGCATGATGAAAATTTTAGTGCACGAAATTATCCTTTTTTTTTTATACTATAATCTTGTCACACCATTTTTCTTGGCAGTTTTTAGTAAATGGATGTAACTTGAAAGTCCATTAATCAAAGTGTAGTCAAAGCATTAAAAAGAGTTGGCAACAATTTTCACAATATATTAGGAAGCTTCGAACTTATTGCAACGTGTTAGGCTTCTTCTAGACCCAAACGCTATCTTCGGATATAACTGCCCTATAAAATTAAAGTGTCGTTATATTTTTACTTTTATCAATTTAAATAAAATTGTGAGATAATTTATTATTTATATATCCGTTTTTTTTCTATATTTAGTATACTATTCACTTCTCCACCGTTTCATATTAATTGACCCCTATTGACTTGACACACCCATTAAAAAAATATTAATTAGGAGTTTATTTTATCAAATTAGTCTTATTAATTATGTTTTAAAAATATAAATTTGAGTAAATACAACTTATTTAGTCATTTAATGTAAAAGATGGTATTGAAAAAACATAATAAATCCTTTTTATGAAATAACAAGAATAATAAGGAGATTAAGAAGTCAAGGTATTCTTCCTTATCTTGATGTATTCATGAATATAAGCTTATATAGTTGTACAAAGTAAAAAGGATAGATACAGGGAATAACTAAAGAGTCATACGCTAATTACAAATGTAAAAGATAATTACAAAGAATCCTAGTAATGAAATAATTCTACTTTAACAGTCCCCCTCGAGCTGATGTCGGTGTGGAACATAGACGAAACTTGTTGAAATGAATAGAGAAAAGTTGTTGCCCAAGCGGTTTCGTCATGATATCTGCGATTTAATCAGCACCGAAAATGAAGTGAATTGAAAGCCTACCTAACTTGACTTGCTCCCGCACAAAGTGATAGTCTAATTCAATATGTTTGGTGCGGGCATGAAAAACAGGATTGGCACTCAAGTAAATTGCACCAATGTTATCACACCACATGATAGCAGAGATGGCGGATCGGAAGCCAAGTTCTCGAAGAAGAGAGCTTACCCACGCGATTTCAGCTGTGGCATTGGCCAGTGATTTATATTCACTCTCCGTTGAGGAACGGGCAACAATAGGTTGTTTCTTTGACGACCAAGAAATTAAATTGTTGCCAAGATACACTAGATATCCATTAGTGGAACACCGGTCATCAGGGCAGCCAGCCCAATCACTATCTGAAAAACATTGAAGCTGCAAGGTATTCTTGGAGATGAACAAACCAATGTTGGTTGTTGCACGAATATAGCGAAGTAGACGCTTCACTGCTTGCCAATGAACTTCTCTTGCACAATGCATAAATTGAGTTAATTTATTGACACTAAATGCAATGTCTGGGCGAGTCAAGGTCATGTATTGCAGGGAACCGACAATTTTATGATATTGCTCAGAATTTGACAACAGCTCATACATTATCTTGCTCAAGGTTGGGACCACTGCCATTGATGTGCTACACGACTTAGAATCCTGCATATTTGCCTCTTTCAGTAGATCAGCCGCATATTTATTTTGTGTCAACAACAGGCCATCTGAGACCCTTTTTACTTAAATTCCTAGAAAATAATTCAAGGTACCCAAGTCGCAAACATGAAATATTTTCTTAATTTTGGCGAAGAACCATGAAAACTTTGAGGAATCTGAACATGTAACAACTATGTCATCAACATAAATCAATACATAGATTTTTAATGTACCTTGAATAAGAATAAATAATAACGTGGCCGCCTTGGAGGAGTGAAAACCGAGACCCTCCAAAAAGTTTGACAAGCGTTGAAACCAAGCTCGAGGAGCTTGTTTCAAGCCATAAAGAAAGCGATGAAGTTGGCAGACATGGTCAGGCTTGGAAGAATCAACATACCCCTGCGGCTGTTCCATATATAATTCACTGTCTAAATGGCCATGTAAGAACGCATTAGAGATGTCAAGTTGATGAATGGGCCAATTATGAACTGTGGCAAGAGTAAGAACTGTTCGAACAGTGGTAAATTTGACTACGGGAGAAAAGATTTCAAGATAGTCAAAACCGGACTGTTGTGTGTAACCCTTAGCAACAAGACGCGCCTTGTAACGGTCTATTAAGCCATCTGCATTCCTCTTTATGCGAAAAATTCATTTGTTTCCAATTATATTTTTATTGCTAGGGCGAGGCACTAAACTCCATGTTTTTGTTTGATGTAAAGCATTCAATTCTTGCTGCACAGCGTCACGCCATTCCTGAAATTTCTTAGCTTGAAAAATGTTATTAGTTTCTACTAATAGATAATTTAGTTTGGTTAAGGCTATATTGACTTGGCGTTTTTGCATGGTGGTAGGGTGGAGTTGCATGTGATGGGTGCGAGGTGGTTCAGAATTTTGTTTTAAGAGAGAAACTGAAGAATCCACAGCTAATGATAATCCAGAAGCATTATTTGGATTGAAAATAAGAGACAGAGATGAATTTGAGATAGGTTTTCTAGTTAGTATTTGAGGGGATTGACATAAAGGTAAGGATCCAGGCAGTGGGTTAGGAAAATGAGAGAGATAGTTAAGAATCAACGGAGAGTAGATTCTCAACTATTTTGGGAACAAATAAAACATTTTTCAAGTAAAGAGATTTCGAAGGAGAATGTAGTGTTGCCACACTAGTGTGAGAGATTTGAAGCCCTTGACCATTACCTACATGAAGCTGATCTGAACCTGGATATTCATTAATGGCACTTAAACTTTGAAGGTCCGGAGTGATGTGGTAATTTGCAGCCGTATCTGAAAACCAGGTGATAGGCTGCATATTTGGTGAAGAGGGTGCAACAGCAGAATAATTAGCCATCGGTGGAGCAACATAATTATGTTGGTGTGGCGATTGTCAAAAGTTACGAGGAATATACCTCTTTCGACCAGTGACAGCAGAGTAGTTGTTTAGACCACAAATTTGATATGGACCACAATTTCTATTTTTATTGGAGTTGTTGGATGGACGTGGCTGATTATTATTGGAGTTGTTATTGGGGGGTGAAGTGTATTGTGGACGGTATTGGGGAGTAGGCAGAAGGGGAGAATTACCTTTTAGAACCATTTTTGCGACAGGTTCCATGGCATTTTTAAGCAAGATTTCATGAGCTACTAATTGTCCATGAAATTCATTAAATGTAACTGGTCCTGGACGGATATTGAGAGCAGCAATAAGGCCATGAAATTCTGGTCCAATGTTGCGATAAATAATCGCATTGAATTCAGCAGGAGAAATGGATCTACCAGCGTCACTAAGTTCATCAAAAAGAGCCTTGGCCTTTTAGAGATAGCTAGAAACAGAGAGATCAGATTTCTTTAGTTCATGTAATTCTATATGCAGCTGCAATTGACGTTTTTGTGAAACAGAACCAAAGGCATTGGCAAGAGCCTCCCAAACTGCAAAGAAAGAGGTGAGACCTATAACACAAGGATAGATCTCTTCCGTTAAAGAAGAAAGCAACCAGGAATGAAGCATCTGATCCTTGCGAAACCATATGTCAAATTCTGGGTTGGGAACTTGAAGGGTGAGATCAGTGGAGAACGCAACAGTGACAGAGGGAGAGGGATTCGTACCATTGATGAAATCATGAAGGTTTTGATAATTTAGAAGAGGAATAAATTGAGTTTTCCATGCCAAATAATTTTTTGGTGTAAGTGTAACAGCAAAAGAATAGGTAGAGGTGATGACAGGAGTGGGAGAAGTGCAGGAAGAAGAAGTGACGGGAACGACAGACATAGTGGAAAAACGTGGAAGAGAATTTTGTTTAAGGCTTTGATACCATGTGAAATAACAAAAATAATAAGGAGATTAAGAAGTCAAGTATTCTTCCTTATCTAGATGTATTCATGAATATAAGCTTATATAGTTGTACAAAGTAAAAATGATAGATACAGGGAATAACTACCAAGAGTCATACACTAATTACAAAGAGTCCTAGTAATGAAATAATTCTAGTTTAACACTCTTGATTTCATCAAATGGACAACTAAATTGAAACAAATATTTTTTAGAAAGAGGACCAACTAAAACGAAACAGAGGGAGTAATAATTAAAGTTGATATAGTAAAATTATATTTTATTTATTATATTTAAAGAATGTGAAAAGTCAAATATAAACAAGTAAAAACTAAAAATGAAGGGAGAAATTAAGTAGGAGTATTTGGATATTAAAGTCAACTTTAATGTAGTGAGTATATGTTTACAGGAATCAGTTTTCCGAAATATGGGTTTTTGAGAAAGTATATTTTTCTCAAGTTAGAATATAATACTAATATGGAAGTAGTTGGCAAAAATTAATTTAATAATTTTCAGTTCTGCTTTCTTACCTTCTAACTTGGAATTGATCAATTCAAAAAAAGAGAAAAAAAAAAACACTAGCAAAATTGCGGTATTCATGCCATTGACAAGTTTTAACTTTTGGTTAAAGCAAGTGTAATGCATGCATTGAAAATTAAAACAGATGTAAACCATGAGGAAAAAAGACTTTTCGAAAGAAAATTAATAAAAGAAAAAGAAATTTGTAATTTTTAATTAAAATAATAAGAACTTCGGAAAAGAAAAAAACAGCTCCAAGAAACTTAAAACAAACAGCTACTTGAAATAATTATTAAACAAGTTTAAAAAGTAAAAAAAGTCATGGACAATCTCAATGAAAGATTTGAGGGCATTCTTTTTCGTTTTGATTGTTGAAATTATCGAATAGAGGAATAAGATATGGACAAATGTAAACGGTTTGTACCAAACTAATGCACGTCATATCTAACAACTCTCCCATATTTATATTTAGGTAAACTATCATGTATCACAGATTATTAGGCTAATTCATTTTATCTTCCAAAAACCTCTTTCTGAATCTACTCTAATCTATTCATAATAGGTTAACCCTTGAATTTTCTCCACGTCTGCTGCTACATTATTATTGTTCTATTACAAAAATAGATTTGGCTTGTTTATACTTTTTTCTAAAATGATCAAAATTTGTTTTAGTGATAATGACTTTTTGGTGAACTCAGAAAATATTTTTTGTAAGTTTTTGATTAAAAGGAAAAAATGAATTTGATCTCCTAATTATTGTTAGGGTTCTTTAGTTAATCCAAACTATGTAAGTTCATATTTTCATTATAAAACTTGAATCGGAAAAGTTAAACCAGATTAAACGAAATAGAATAAAATTACACTAGTTCGATCAATTATTACGTAGAGGATGGTGAGTCCTAATTATATTCGAAGGCTCTCCTTTTTTCTTCCTTAGAAAACAAAAACAAAAGGACCTTCATAATTTTCTTTTCACGTGAAAAACAACATCATGACAAATTACTTTGGAAAAGTAAAATCCAGTTTCCCATCTGGAAAAGTAGAGTGAAGAAATCATTACAAGATAGAGAACCCTATGCAATTCTTTGAATTAACGATTTTCCAAGGAAGGGCAAAAAAAAACAGGTAATTTTCATAAATTTCACTAATTTGCTTCTTAATTATCTTTTCTGAGACGGTGGGGAGTAACTTAGCTTACAACTCCTTCATTCTTCAATGAATAATTTAGTCTGTATGTCAGATCAATAATAAGTATTACTCACTCCATCTCATTTTATGTGTCGCCATTTGATCGAGTACGGAGTTTAAGAAATAAGAAAAGATTTGGTAAAGTTTACTAAATTATTCTTTATCAAAAAATGTGTCAATATCTTTTTTTTAATTAAGTGGGATCAATAAGGGTAAAAGAGTAATTGTGCCTCTAAAAAGTTGCCAAATCAGAAAAGACGATACTTATTTTGGGATGGATTAAAAAAAATAATGACACATAATTTGAGACGAAGGGAGTATTAGACGAGGACTACAAAACTATTTGCACCTGGCAGTTGACAGTTGACGTCAACAATAACTAGAGAGTTGTGTACAGTGGTCGGTAATAATCCCTTAGGACCCGCCACCCAAACAAGTCCTAGGTGACCAAACTCCCCACGCTTTCATCTTTCACTCTGTAATCGGCGACTTTCTAATTCCACCATTTTACCCTCACCCTTCTAAAAATATAAAAACTTACAAATGGAAGCAATGCTTAACTTCAACACCTTCGAATTCGTCAACCCAATTGTTTTTTCTTTCTCAAAAATCCCCTTTTTTCTCTTTTTTCTTTATTCTTCTTGTATATATATATATATATATATATATAAAGAGAATCAGTCTTTTTTGCTTCTCCTTATACAGACATGGCTAATTCTTGTACAATTCGTTATTTTGTGGTTGCCCATATTCTTTTCTTGGTGATTCTTGGATTGCAGTGGCAGAGTAGTGATGGGTTTGGGACGTTTGGATTTGATATACATCATCGGTATTCGGATCCGGTGAAGGGTATTTTGGACCTTCATGGTTTGCCCGAGAAGGGCAGTGTTGAATATTATTCAGCTTGGACTCAACGTGATCGGTTTATTAAGGGTCGACGTCTTGCTGATACAAGTAATCCCATCACTTTTTCTGGTGGAAATGAAACTTTAAGGCTCAGCTCTTTGGGATTGTGAGCTCCCTCTATTCTTTTTTCTGGTTCTTTCTTGCAGTTGCTTATTTATTGCTGTTTGTTGTTATTGTGTTGTTTAGTGTCTTTTGCTTTTATCTGTTTGGTTGGATGTCAGAGTTGACTGAGCTTTAGTTTAGTTTTGTCTGCGCAGTTGAGGGACTAGGGGGGGGTGTAGGAATAGTAATCATATATCAGGAAAATAGGTTACCTAGAATAAACAATTTTCATGTCTCTGCTTGTGGGAGGCAACATGAACCATTGGATTAATTGAGGTGTGTTGTTTTTAGTTTTAACAAAGATTGAGGTTGGAGTAAAATCAAACAACAACAACATACCCGGTATATTCCCACCATGTGGGGTCTGGGGAGGGTAAGTGTACACAGTCCATACCACTACCTCAGAGGTGAGGCAGAGAGGCTGTTTCCGATAAACCTCCGGCTCAAGATAAAACAATCTAGACGAAGCAGGACAGATAACTTACTTCCCTATGTCAGATTGCTTGCACTGGAATTTTGGCAATTTAACTATATAAAATACTGACTCTAAATTTGAATTTACTTTTATTCTAGTTCTAATTCCAAGGGCTGAATTCTGTTTTTTTTTTTTTTTTCTCTTTATTTTTCTGATTTCCCTCACCTCTGCTGCCTCTAGTTCTCTGACAAGACGAGGGATTGTTTTGGTGTTTCTGGCAGCAGCATGTCTGTAATTCATATGTGTTAACTATAGAGTTGCGAAGTCTGTAGTATCTATAGTTGTGTTGTAGCTAATTTTTTCTTCTTAAGGTGTGACTAACCTCTTTGGCAATTTTCAGCTTGCATTATGCAAATGTCACTGTGGGCACACCTGGGCTATCATTTTTAGTGGCACTTGACACTGGCAGTGACTTATTTTGGCTACCGTGCGATTGCAGCAAGTGTGTGCATGCCCTAGAGACACGCTCCGGAAGAGTATGTAATTCATCCTAGTACCTTTTTCTTTCTTCTTTCGAATAGTTGAAAGAGTTTCTCTTTTCTGTTGATCATTCGTTATTTATATTGGCTTCCACGTTGAAGAATGTGGATAAGATGCGTAGACTTCTCTTCCTTTTGTATTTAAGAAACCTGCTGATAAGACAGTGGCTGCACACATAGATTTCTGTTCAACTGTCTTTGTCGTCATTATGACAGTAATATATTATATTCTAAGTTAACAAGATATAGGTGGACAATGAAGTTGAGGGATTGTTTTCCTGGTAATGAAGATGCATAATTGACACAAAATGAATATATCTGCCAAGTGAGTATCATGCATGTAATATATACTGACATGAAATGAAATTTCTGATTCATATCGTTCATGGGTTGTTTTCCTTACCCTTTTTATGTTTCTGTGTGCATTGTTTCTTGGTTGACACTTATAATCATCCTTCTTCCTTCGTTTGCTTTTGAAACAAAGAATAAATCTTAATATCGGCATTGTTCCTTGGTTGACACTTATAATCGTCCTTCTTCCTTCGTTTGCTTTTGAAACAGAGAATAAATCTTAATATCTACAGCCCCAATACATCGTCAACGAGCAAGGTTGTTTCCTGCAATAGCACTATGTGTGGACAAAGGAATCGGTGCTTAGCTTCACGGAACGCATGTGCTTATGGAGTTGCATATCTCTCCAATAATACCTCATCAACAGGGGTACTGGTGGAAGACATCTTGCACTTAGAAACAAATAATGCTCAACAAAACAGTATTGATGCTCCAATTGCTTTGGGGTGGGTATATTTAGTTAATCATTGAAAGAGATCAGTTGACTAGTATCTGCCTTGTGGTATAACAAATCCTGTCAAACTCTAGTTAGAGCGTCCTTGGAACTTCTTTTAACTACTCGAATGATAGTCTCTATAACTGGTTTCCATATATCAAAATTGGTAAAAAGCTGTGTAATTCGGACCGTCTGATGCATTTCTTCATCCACCATAATATTTGTTTTGTATTTCTTTCTTTCCAGATGTGGGATAAGACAAACGGGTGCATTTCTAACTGGCGCAGCTCCTAATGGTCTATTTGGACTTGGTATTGAAAATATATCTATCCCAAGCATGTTAGCAAGTAAAGGTCTTGCTGCAAATTCTTTCTCCATGTGTTTTGGAAGTGATGGTCTTGGAAGAATAGTTTTTGGAGATAAAGGAAGTCTAGACCAAGGAGAAACACCACTCAATCTTGATCAAACACAGTAAGCTGTCACTTTGATTTTCTGGTTTCAGCGTTAAGAGAAGTGAGAATTCAACTGAATGTGTATTTACTCCTTCTCTCTCTCTCTGTGAATGCAGCCCAACTTATAACGTTAGCTTGACAGCAATAACAGTAGGAAGCAAGATCACTGATGTTGATATAACAGCCATTTTCGACTCTGGCACTTCATTCACATACTTGAATGACCCAGCTTATAAAGTCATTACAGAAAACGTGAGTGAGAAGCTAACTGTATGTTTCAGTGGAGTGCAGCCTTTATATTTTATAATTGAATATTGCTTCTTTTGCAGTTCGATTCTCAAGCAAAACAGCCACGTATTCAACCTGATGGCCAAATTCCTTTTGAATACTGCTATGGGATAAGGTGAACCAGCTTTTGGATATACCTTTTACTTTCCTGATGTCCTTTGAACTCTCTGGATTAACATGCTCCATTTAAGCAGTCCAAATCAAACTACGTTTGAAATTCCTGATGTAAATTTGACAATGAAAGGTGGCCACCAGCTTTATCTTTTTGATCCGATAATAATGCTCGCACTCGGGGTAAGATGGTTTCTGCTCTTCCTATGTTAGAGCATTCTCTTTTAAAATAATTCTAATATTCAGTTGTTATCCTCAGGATGGTTCAGGCGCATATTGTTTAGCTATTGTGAAAAGTGAGGATGTCAACATCATTGGACGTAAGTATCCACCGGTTGCTCCTTAGGTTTTGTTCCTTTCCATTGAGTTCTGTAATATAACTTGCAATAATACCAACGAATCATCTCACAGCTGCCAAGTTTTAGAAGTCTCAGTTCCTATCAATCTCTGGAGTGTTCACATCATCTTAATATAATGTGAATATGACAAGAGTAAAAATCAAGCCGATAACAAACTCTTAGAACTTGTTAGTTAGTAAAAAACTTGAGCTATCTGTCTATATTTGGAATATATGACAATAAAAACTAATACAGAGATCTGTTTGCAGAAAATTTCATGACTGGCTATCGCGTAATCTTTGATCGGGAGAAGATGATTTTGGGTTGGAAAGCATCAGATTGTGAGTTTGCAATCCTAGAGTATTTCATTTTTGGTGTGTATAAATCTCTGCTCATGTTTTAACTAGAAGCCTTTTCTGGCAGGTTATGATTCCCAATCAAATGACAAATCGACAACGCTGCCTGTGAACAAGCGTAATTCTACTGAAGCGCCTTCCCCTACCAGTGTGGTTCCAGAGGCCACCAAGGGAAATTCAGGTGCAAATGAACCAGCTACATCGTTTCCATCTATGCCATCATCCAAACCTACAGGAAGCCATGCACCACATTTCAATTCCTTCTATTGCCAACTTATGGCGGCTATGTTCTCCGTTTTTAGTTATTATTTGATTATTATTTCTTCATGAGGCTTTTATTTGCCCTTTGTATTATATCGAGCCTCTGTTAAAGCATAGATTGAAGTGTTCCACAGCATTTTTGATATTGCAGTTTATACCGATTATGTACTGTAAATATAACTCTGATTTCTTTCTTTCTTTCATCTTCATTAAAAATAGCTGGTAAAGGGTATTTTCTTCTTTTGGTTGTATATGTGCTACAAAACGCTCCTGGTGAGGAGGTATCAGGTGTTTTGGATGATAAGTTATGTGCAAACTAAATCAACACTGCTGTACTGGGGAAAGAATGATCCAGACTTTAGGAGTAAAAGACAGTTAGGAGGAAGTCACTGCATTTAGAATCTTGAACGAGTACAGAGGAATTACATCAAGTTTACAATAGATTACTGTAAAACAAAAAATAATTGTAAAACGTCCAACTGTGTAAAGTTGACACACAAAAAATAATGGATGATACTCACAAAATTTCTAGCCCACGCCACGACCATAAATTTAAACCTTACCATAAAAAATAAGGGAAAACTAGAGCTGAAGTTGCTATATGTTGAGATTCACTGCAGCCACTATTCACCCTATACTGAACCATGATTCATCTTCATAAACCATGTGTTTACTCCCATGAGAAGTCATAGAGCATCATATAACCTCCTTTCTTTTCAATATCTTATTTTCTTCACTTCTCAACTTCTTCTTTGCCCTTGATTAACATTTTTCATTCTCTTCCTTTCCTTGCTCTTCATCGATCTTTTTTGCCCTTGCTCGATTTTTTCCCATTTTTTCCTACCACCTTACCTTGAGAGGACAATGATAATTGTTGTGATTTCATCTTTATAGATTTAACCAAAGAAGATAGCTCATGTTTCTCCTTTCTCGAAGGCAAATTATCCGACTGCAATTTTTCTTTTGTTGCTGTCTCAAATGTTCTGGTTGGCTGCAGCGGTGCAGCTATTCCAGGCTGTTGTTTTGCCTTTACAACTTCCTCTTCGACCTTGTGCTGCTTTTGAGCCAACTGACGAGCGTAAGCTGCACTCCTGCAACAGCCAAAATAGACACCATAAGCAAATGAAAATAGCAAGCAGGCTCTGTTTTGGAATTGGGAAAAAGCCAGATCAGTTTAGTTTACAGGCACAAAGAAGAAGGAGGTGTGAACAAGACGATGGGAAATACCGTTTGAACTGAGGATCTGTGGGGTCCAATGCAAAGAGTGGTGATTTAAAGAGAGATGAAAACCGTGGATCTTCATAATCTATACTTGGTAATTTGTCCCCAACTGGAATTTCTTTACCCTTCTTCCCTTTTGCCTTTTTAGGTTTCATGTTGTAACCCTTCAAGTTAGCATCTCCTTGTTTGTCATCTGCAAGTAATAGCTCAAGCTCTGCTCTACTTGCTTCGGCTTCTTCGGATGCTTCAAGGCTCTGCTTCCCTTTCCTGGTGCTTTTATGTTGGGAATCCTTGTTCCCTTTAGCGGAAGGCTCTTCTATGAAGAAGTCCTCAGGATCTTCTATAGGTTCTTGATCACTGTTGCTGCTCTCATATTCTGATGAGACCTTGCAGTTGCCTTTCCTGGACTTCTTTTTCTCCCTTTCCTTTCTGAGATGAGCTTCCCATACAGTTTCCGACTGTTTATCCTTCTTTTCTAGGATACGTTTGCTTAGATCTTCCAATCTAGTGTTAAATGTGACCTCCATGTCCTGATCATCGTCATTATTTCCATCCGAACCCTCCCCGGACTGGAGTAACGCACGGTAGGTATCTTGTGTTTTCTTCCTTTTGGCAGATTTATCTTCTGTGTCATCACCTTCCTCACTATCATCACTTTCACTCTCATCAGAAGCCAAAAACTCTTTCAACTCCAAATCTGCAAGCTGCCAACAAAGAAACAATATTAATATTAGCAGAGTTATAGAGCACAACTGTATTGAGGAAAAGAAACAAGGTGACAAACATAAGGATTGTTTAATAGGAAGGCATTAAAATCTTAAAAGCCCAAAACGAATATCCTTCCCAGCAGCCATAATAGAAAGCACCATACTAACACATAGATAACCACATGCAACACCTTTACGTACAAGCAAGCATGTGCACACTATATCACTATCCCGTTTTATAGGCTCACTGAGAACACAGGCAAGTGGGAAAAAAAAAAGAATAGCAAAAGAGGTAACATGCCTGACAATCTTCTCGCACTTGCTCCTCAGCAAGAAAAACGGTTCGACAAAGTTCAAGTTTTTCACAGAGATACTGAACTAAAAGACACAAATATATACACACTATAGCGAACAATGAGTAAACCTGTTCATCATTGAATTGTCTCTTCAAGGTCCTGATGCGCTGTGGCTCATCCTCATCCCATGTAAGTTCAATGTTACTGTGCTGCAGAGCTCGAGTGTGGAAATCTAGACCTTCATAATCTGCAGGGGCCTATGTACCAGAAGAATATAGTAATCAATCACCTAAATGCTCGTTTTGTGTTTTTCCCTCCTTCTAAGAGAACACTACTCTAGCAGGTAAAGTTGAGCAGACAAAAAAAAAATCTCTGAAGATGAAAAAGAGAAATGTTAGTATCTTTACTTATTTAAATAAATGTTAAATCTTTTTAAGAAATAACACAGTACAGAATTGAGAAGATGAAAAAATTAATCGTGCAATATCATCTTTAACAACAAGAATGCCTAATGACTATTAATTTTGTAAACAACAGTTGCTCTTAAAAAGTGTAATGTCACCTCCCCTCATCCCAAAAAGCAGAGCAAGAAGAAAAGATGCTTTATTCTAACCATAGAAACATGCAGTTGTCGACTCCTCGCGCAAAACAAAGAGTGCAGAGGGGTAAAGAAGAAAGGTTTGTCATTCATCAGTTTCCTTGGCAGAAGAGTGGCCTCGGAATAAAAAGAGAGCATGCACACACAAAATTAGATCACTTCTTTTATTTGTTGATGAAAAAAAGCAGAAAACTCGGCATGGCCAAACAATAATATACTCAATAACCAAAGAACACTTATACGCAAATGTGATTAGATTTTATGTTTTCAGCAAATGATAACTGTTAAAACTAAAGGCTCCTATGATGACAAAGTGATGCCATAAATTACCTCTGTTGCAATGTCACGTGGTTGATGCTTGAATTCCATGGAATCAGGAATAAACCTCAAATCTAATTTGTTTGATGTTCTTTCAAATTCAACCCCATCACAAGTTTTATAAAGGTAATCAGCTGTAGCACTTGAATCACATTCCACCACAGCATAATAATACCTGCAAAGTACAAACGAAGTACCTTTGAGAAAGAGACCCATGGGATATATAATGAAAGACAGGGAATTAAGAAACATAGGATAGAGGAGAATAAGGGAAAAAAGAGGAGAAGCATAATAAATTTCATAAAGGTTCAACAAGTTATCACTTTTAGTCAGCAAAAATGCAAGAATCACTTAAAAGATATATTAGTCAGGAAAAAACACAGAACCATATAGTCACCTGAGTCGACTCATTTCATAGGCACGTAATTTCGCATTGTCCACCTCATCATTATCTTTGTCGTCATCACTGTCTTCATCTTTTCCCTTTTCATCATCAAATAGGCCAACTGGACCATGGACAGCCTCCTCTTCCATACGCTTGAGACCAAAGTCAGATGGATAGATAGCAACAGATATTATTTGACCCCCTCTGGGGAGAAAGGAGGTCAATAGCATATACAAGTCAACTGCCTACATAGCATAAGAGGTTACTGAGAAGAGAACTTAATATGCAATAGAAGTTAAATACATCAAGGTGTAGTTTCGTTAATGGTTAGTTATGGAATATAATACAGGGTTATTACAAGGTGAATGGTAACATCAGGATTGTTATGAAGTAACTAAAAATGTAGGGTGCAGTGAAAAATAATTATTATGTGGGGATTCCCTACTTAAAGGTAATTTTTTGTCTTTAGATATTCTAATCTAGACATTACTACCAAATATATTATTATTTCACATTATGCAGCATAAATAATTAGTATATAGATTTCTGCACGAGTTATGCCTTGAAAAGTTGTGCAGAGTTGAATATTGAAAACTAAACAATATTAGCTATGCAGAGATTTCTACCAACAACATTCTATAGATCACTTTAGTTGTTAAAGATCTACATTATAAACTAAATGACCCTTTATAAGTTCAAATTTAGGTGCAATCCACATTATTTAACAACAAAATCAAGGTGCAATCCATATTGTGACCACAATAGGGTACAAATAGCTTCTATGTTCTCAGGATGAATAACAGCTAACACTACCATAGATTATAGACAAATGCAGGAACTCATAAATGGTCTCCCGTATACTCGGGCAATTTTCTATTTCATTTCTTTTCCGTATACTCGGGCAATCTTCTATTTCGTTTCTTTTGTAAGATCATTCAGAAAAGAAAAAAAATTCTGTCTGCAACTTGATTTCAAGGCTAAGCAATACTTCTCCGCAATACAACAGTTCATAACTTTTTATTATTGGATGCACCTGTTCAAAATTCAATGTCCAACACAATCTTTTAACATTATACTCCAGTATCCAGAAATGCTCAAACTGTTTTTCTAAAGTTATATGAGACATTTAGACAAACCCAGCAATGGTAGAATAAAACTGAACGAAACATATTCTCAGTTCAGCCAATTCAACAGCCTGTAATTTAGAATCTATCTTGATAGGGTTGGTTTAAGCAATTCTAATTACAGTATTGTTCATGAAAAACAATTATAATTACCATCTCAAAGAACAAAAGTTCCAAATTTGAAACCTTTCTATTAAAAAAGACT
This sequence comes from Capsicum annuum, assembly GCF_002878395.1. Taxonomy (NCBI): domain Eukaryota; kingdom Viridiplantae; phylum Streptophyta; class Magnoliopsida; order Solanales; family Solanaceae; genus Capsicum; species Capsicum annuum. The sequence goes on from NC_061112.1 coordinate 138,088,371, forward strand.
CAATTTTCCATATTGAAAAAATGCAAAGATCGAACCTTTACTCTACCCCAATCCATGTTAACAACTGCAAGCCTCTTAGTTTCCTTGTCAATTTCAGGCACATCCTCTTTCTATTCATGCACCAAAACAAAAATTTTGAAAAAAAATCGTTAGCCTCCATAAATCCAAGCGTCATACCCAACAAAAATGATCTCTTTTCCGTTGTATACCTGCACGAAAGTGTCTTCCTCCTCTGACGAAACCTCATCCATTTCATCATCAGAATCAGACTCAGAATCAGAATCCTCCGCGCTTGATGAATCGTCTCTTTCCACCTCCTCATCTTCTTCGGACTCTGATAATGCGGCGCCAACCTTTGATTTCTTCACTTTCTGCTCCTCAATTTCTTCCTCACTCGTAGGACTATCACTCTCACTCTCTTCTTCTTCTTCTTCTTCTTCTTCTTCATCGTCATCTTCACTTTCAGATTCTATCGCCTTTAATTTCTTCTTCTGCCTCCTCTGTTTTCCACCCTTCTCTTCTTCTTCTTCATCACTTTCAGATTCTATCACCTTTAGTTTCTCCTTCTGCTTCCTCTGTTTTTCACCCTCCTCCTCTTCTTCTTCTTTCTCAATATGATAATAATGGTCGAGAGGATTTTTAGAGGAGGCTTTACGGGGTCTACCTCTAATATCAGTTGGCGCTTTTGATGATGTGAAGTTTTTGTCAGTGAACATTCGATTAAATCGTGAATCAATTGTCACTTTCGACTTCTTCTGCGGTGGTTCACGGAATCTAGGATCCGAATGTAACGCCGCAAATCGAGAATCATTGATGACACCCTTCTCAGTTCTATTTCCTCCGCCGTTTTCATCTCCAGCTCCGGCGGAGGAATCGGCTGGCCGTTCCCCTTTTCTGCCTTTATTACCCTTGTTTTTTGACCCCATGAGTGCGTCGCTAAAACCCTAAAACCCCTGGATATCCATATATCAGAAGAGGAAGAGGACGACGATGGTGAAATTGGGTCAATGGATATTCAGAGCCCAATAGTGAAGTCCAATCACATTACCTGACGAGCCCAGCCCAAATGTGAGTTGATAAGGGGTGAAGTGCACAAATAGCCCTTTAGATCCCCCATTTGAAGAATAGCCAAATTTAGATAATACAACTAATCAACTACTATACTAGTGATAAAAGATAAGGTAAGTCTGATTTTTCTTTTAGACACTAAATAATATAAATAATCATGAAATTGATTCGCTTTCTATTTTTATTTTTTTAATTAAATAAATTTAGTTATTATCAATATATAGTATAAGCTAAATCCACTGTGAAATAACAGGAGAGTTGCTAATCCCATTCGTGAAATTCTCAATCAGTACAAGCCAGCCTGCTGTGCATTCCTAACTACCAATCACATCAATAATGCAATATTCCAGGATCGTAAAATTATTATATCTAATCAAAATTAGCCTTAGATAACAAGCCAGAAAAACATGCAAAACGGTTTTGATGTTTCAATCTCAACTACTTTACCAGTAATGTCTTTTAATTAAAGTTAAATAGCATTTCCTTAATTTCTTTTTCTTTTCAGAAAAAGTTCTCATATACAAAGCTCCAAGAAATTTGAATTTTCGTTATTTTCTTCTGAAAACAGTAGTGTTTTATATACCACAGAATATAGGATTATAAAATTATAATATTATAAATCCATTTTCTTCAAATGTCAATGAAATGTCTTAGTATGCTTCAGAAACACTCCATTATGAAAACTGAAAAGGAATATGTATGTTACCAAATTCACTATTAGAACTAACATTTTTCAATGTCAGGCTCCAACAATAATTCTAGAAATCTTTCAAGAACATCCCCTATATATACCCTTGCTAAATTTTTCTTATTCTTCAGAACAAATCATCTGATTATTAATTACTACCACTTAGTAATTACATTCTTTGCAGTATTTAGCTAAGCTTGAAGAAGCTATGTCATCCTCTTCTACATTAATCTTGTTAATTTTCTCATTAATTTACTCTCATGGAAATGCACTTAGTTCTAATTACTATGAGAAAACATGCCCTCAAGTTGAAGATATTGTCACACAAGTTGTTACTGAGGCATCAAAGAAGGACCAAACTGTCCCTGCTGCCCTTCTAAGGATGCACTTCCATGACTGCTTCATAAGGGTACATTTTTGCACATCTTTTTTGGGTACAGATCTTATTATTAATAATTTATACAATTCCTTCTGATCTTTTTATTTGACATAGGGCTGCGATGCTTCGGTGTTACTAAACTCCAAGAAGAACACTGCAGAAAAAGATGGTCCTCCTAATGTTTCTTTGCATGCATTCTATGTTATTGATAATGCAAAGAAAGTCATTGAAGCCCTTTGCCCTGGCATAGTCTCATGTGCTGATATCTTAGCCTTTGCTGCCAGAGATTCTGTTGTCATTGTAAGCAAACATTTCTCCAAGTCCGAGTTATCTAACCATCTCATCTAAAAATTCAAATTGTTACAAACAGTATATTTTTATTTACTTAATTTGGTCTTCTACGTTACTCCATTTTGATTTGAAATTCTTCATATAACTTACACTGTAATGTTGACATGGGCAGTCCGGTGGACCTTCTTGGGACGTGCCTAAAGGAAGAAAAGATGGAAGAACATCAGAAGCCAGTGAAACTAGACAACTGCCAGCTCCCTCTTTCAACATAAACCAACTTCAACAAAGCTTCTCTCAAAGAGGATTATCACTTGAAGACCTTGTCGCACTCTCAGGTCATCATTCAACGTATTTAACTTATATACACTTAAAACGTACAAAAATGAAGATAATATTATCAGTATGTATATATTATAACTTATTGTAACAGGTCATCTGTCTTACTTTCCAGGTTACTAATTTCACTTATTAGTATCTCTTGTATTTGAGATAATTATAACTAACATATGATGTGTCTCAATCTGCAGGTGGACACACCTTAGGTTTCTCTCATTGTTCATCATTCAGTAACAGGATACACAACTTTAATACAACCCATGATGTTGACCCAACATTGCATCCATCCTTGGCTGCTACCTTAAAGGGCATTTGTCAACTAAAAAACAGGGCTAAGAATGCTGGAACTGCCATGGATCCTTCATCGACAACGTTCGATAATACATATTACAAGTTAATTCTGCAGAACAAGGGCCTGTTTTCTTCAGACCAAGCTTTACTCAGTAATCCCAAGACTAAAAGTCTGGTTTCTGATTTTGCTAGCTCAAAAGAAGCTTTCTTCAAGGCTTTTGCTAATTCCATGATCAAAATGAGCAGCATAAATGGAGGTCAAGAGGTCAGAAAGGACTGTAGGGTGGTTAATTAATTATTAATCCTTTCAAATTATTAACCCAGAAAACTGGGCGCAGTGGTCTCTATTTGTTTCCTTATATTTTTCAGATTTATTTTAGCATATTATTCGGCGCACTCTTAAGTGTTATAAGTAGTATTTTTAGGAGCAGAAATTATGTCAAATCATGTATCAGTTTGTATTATGTAACTTACTATAAATAATTCATCCAATCCTCTTTGATGCAATTATTGGTCATGTAATTCAGACGAATTAATGGTTTCCAGCCAGGAACCGGAACATGCCCAAGTTTAAGGAACTGTGTTTTCTTGAACCATCTTAGGTAAAGAGAAACAAGATTGGTTACTTTTTGTAATTCATTATTGAGAAGTAACTTTTACCAAGTTGATTAGTATTACTTCTATTTTATTACTACTAGCTTAGTTATATCACTTGGTCAAAATCTTTAAGTTCTATAGACTACATTCCTTCAATGGTTCAAAGTGTTGGGTTCAGATTGATAGGTGTCATGCGGAAGCTTATAATTTGCGAATATAGAGTCGATAAATCAGATGGCACAGAAAAATATACTAAAAAGATATATTATTTATATAATTTGGTCAAACGATCTACATATGAAAAATTAATAATAAAAAACTTAAAATCTATTGAGAGAAAATCTCTCCCTAAACGAGATTCTTTAACAAGACTCTTTAAAAACTACATTGTGGATGATACTATGTTATGGTATGAGAAATAATGTTCTATTTCTAAATGTCCAAAACCTTTCATTCAAGAAAAGATTTGTCATATATGAAAAAGTTTTATATTTTTCATTCAGAAAAAGTAAGAGTGAGTATGATATTACTTAAGAAAAAATAAACTTAGATTTGGTAAGAAAATCATGACAAAAATTCTAACAAAAGAAAGAGATTTGTCAAATATGAAAAAAATGCATATTTTTTTTGGGTAAAAGTAAAAGTAATTATGGTACTATTTTTATTTTTTGGTAAGAAAAGCAAGAAAAAACCTCACACAAAACCCATATGTTTCTTCAATAGTTCAAAGCCCTTTAGTTCTTTCTCTTAGATATTGGGAATTTGGGTGGTCGGAAAGATTGTAGCCGATAGTTATTGTAAACTTTTGCACTGTTAGTATGCACGATCTATGCTTTATCACAAGTCTATATGGTTATTTCCCTTGTGGAATTTGAGATAAGGCTATCAAACGGGTCGGGTCGAACCGGCACACTAAGCAAATTCTGTCCAATTTGATTCGGACCGATTAGCCCACGGGTTATAGGGTACTGCGTCTCGGGCTGAGTTAATTTTTTTTGGGGTTTTGATTAATCCAGTCTGAACCAAAACCGATTCAGGTCCGCCGGTTAATCGGCCCGGCCCGACACAGATAACAATTTTTTTTTTTTAAAAAATGGAATTTTACGTATACATGTGTATATGTTTTATAAATTAGTATATAACTATATGTATAGCGTGTGTATATATTGTAGTATATATTTTATTTAAAGTAGTACATATATTGAATGGTACGTATATATGTGTGTATATTTTTTAAAGTAGTATATATTTAACGTATACATGTGTATATGTTTTATAAATTAGTATATAGCTATATATTTAGTGTGTGTATATATTGTAGTATATATATTATAGTATATGTTTATTTAAAGTAGTACATATATTGAATGGTACGTATATATATGTATATATCTTCTATAAACTCTAAATTGTAACGTATACATGTGTATATGTTTTATAAATTATTATATATATCATTATATTGTAGTATATATATCTTATGTTTTATTTAGAGTAGTATATATATTTAACTAACGTATAGTCGTATACACGATTACATGCGTAATTGTGTATATATTTTTTAAATTCTAATGTAGTATATACATATAGTGTATCTATATTGTTTAACGTATGTAAAATGTATATAGGTGGGCATACATAGTGTATGTTGGAAAAAACCTTTTTTTTGCGGGGGGGAGGGGGGGGGTGTTTGACCGGATTTTGAACCGGTTTTGATCGGATTTAGGTGGGTTGAACCGGGTTAGGTTAAGTGGGTCGGTTCAGGATTGTTTTTTAAAAAAATACAGTGGGCCTGGAACCGGCCCGACCCATTTAACCAGGCCCGGATCCGGATCGACCCACAACCCGGTTAAAATTCACGGGCCGATGCAGGGTTGACCTGGCCCGGCCCACTTAACACCCTTATAGAGACAATGCATGTGTGTCGCAACCTGATTTAGTTGTCCTTATATATATATATATAGTACTCCCTCCGTTTTAAAAAGAATGATACTTTGATTTGACACAAAGTTTAAGAAAACAAAGAAGATTTTTGAATTTTGTCATCTTAAATTAAAGTTATGTCAAATGTACCAAAATGTCCTTTAATCTTGTGGTCCTAAACATGTCAGGTGGAAAGTTGAAATTAATGTATTGCCCAAAAAAGGGAAGTGATCATTCCTTTTTAAACGGACTAAAAAGAAAAGTAAATCATTTTTTTTTAAATGGAGGGAGTAACTTATTAGCTGAAGAAATCTTGACCTGTCCAGGTGACTTGACAAACGTTAGTGACAGAGACATTTAAATTGGTTTGTGAGCATCGCAAGAAGTTTTATGTCGCACAGGAGGTTTACTTGGTTTTTACACTAAATCATGGACGCATAACATTTGTTTACTATAGCTAAGTGATAGATATTATCACTCTAATCTATCACTTAACCATAGTAAACTAATGTAATTTTTGGTATGAACACGATGACAGTGACTCCAAGCTCAAACGGAATTTGTGACTGGGTTAGTCGTCCTTGAGATGGCACAATAGTTTGCAGTCTGGTGGCTTGTAGTAGTAGTAGTTGGGGAAAAGTTGACATAGCAATGATCCAATCCAAAAAAAATTCGTCCATATATAGGGTCAGTCAAACTAAGGGCCGCACTAGAGTTTCTTTAAAGCTAGAACTTTTTAGATCTCACTCTTGTGTGTCCACTTATATACAAGTCTTGAACCGAATTAAAAATTTCAAACAACAATTTTAGTGTAAGTGTAACAAAAAAAAATCTAAGCTTTAGAGCCTGTTTGGATGGAGTTATAGCTTTTGATCGTAAGTTAAGAATCCTAATTTATGACTCATGACTTATTTTTGTCTTTTTGACTTAACAACACTTTTTCATTTTACTCAAATGCTTACAAAAGTGCTTTAAGTTATTTTAACTTAAAAACACTTAAAATAAGTCAATCCAAACAGACTCTTAATCCAGTTAGATCACATCACATGTATGATTGTATGATCACCTTAATCTATCGCTTAACTATAGTAAATTGAGGTTTATTCTTTAGGACACAGGCATTTTTTGTTTTAGGTTTGAGCTTATTCAAATGTATTTGGATGTTTAAATTTATTAATTTTTTTTCTTTTTTTACAAAAACATAACTTTCAGGCTCACGTGCCTGAAAGTTCAATCTAGTTTTTAAAAGATGTTAAATGAATTTGTTAGATTGATTATGTTTTTGATAAACTACTAATTATATTTTATTTGTTATAATTAGCAACCTTTTCTATCCACTTTGGTACGTGGTTGGCCGTATGGTAGCAATGAGTCGGTTATTAATTTTGTCCCACATCGGCAACATCAACCCAATATTAGAGGGAAGAGGGATATAAAATGGATGGCAGAATAATGAGTCAGCTTATCTTTGCGCTTGGGGCAATGACGCAGCTAGTGAGGTTCTAACCGAGGCGCGTCTATTGCTGGTTGAAAACTATTTCCAAACCCCCTCTTTGGCCTTGGTGAACGCCTTGGCCATCGAGAATTTTTGAAAGGGCTTTTCCCTCTGGGTAAAAGGCCCCTCCAAATCTAGTCTAATAACATTTTCTTTACTTAAAAGATTGACGTTTGATGGTTTGAAATTAAGTCAGTAGATACCACTGTGAACTCTGTGTTTGTAAAATCGGTCACTCTTGCTGTAAGATGGTTTAAAAACAAGTCAAGGAAGTTTAATTGGTCTTTTACACTAAATCATAAACTCCTCTTGCTGTTTGATGGTTTAAAAACAAGTCAAGGAAGTTTTAATTGGTCTTTTACACTAAATCATAAACATGTAACATTAGTTTACTATAGTTAAATGACAGATATTATCACCCTAATCTGTCACTTAACCATGGTAAGCTAATGTAAGTTTTGGTATGAACATGATGATGACAGTGATTCCAAACTCAAACGGAATTTGTGACAGGGTTAGTCGTCCTTGAAATGGCCCAATAGTTTACAGTCTGGTGACTTGTAGTAGTAGTACTATTTGGGAAAAAGTTAGCAAAGATCCAATTCAAGAAAATTCGTCCATATATAGGGTCAAACTAAGGGCCACATTAGAGTTTCTTTAAAGCTAGACTTTTTTAGATCTCACTCTTGTATGTCCACTGATATACAAGTCTTGAACCAAATTAAATATTTCAAACAACAATGTTAGTCTAAGCGGTAATCAAAACATCTACGCTTTAGAGCTTTTGACCATAAGTTAACAATTCTAACTTATGACTTTTGACTTATTTTTGTCTTTTTGACTTCACAACACTTTTTTATTTTATCCAAACACTTGCAAAAGTGAAATCACTTAGAATATGTCAATCCAAATAGGCTATTAATCCAATTAGATCACATGACCTGTATGAATTACTTGCTTCAATTGTAATGCCCATTAGCTAAAATTCATATTAATTTCAATAGGTTATAGATCTTTTGACACAACAATCCGATATGTGATTTTAGATTTATCGTCTTTTCTTTTAACCGGGCTAATACTTTAAAGTTTTAACCAGTTTAAATCAACAAGTACACACAAAAATAAACTATCAACTTGCTAACGTAAAAAGATAAAGATATTCCTCAGATCCGATGAAAGGAGTAGACATAGATACATCACTCTGAAGAAGAGCACCTAATTCTTGCTTAGTTAGGATGAAAAGGAGGAACTAATCATGTTTATAACTAAATCATTGGAAGCCCAAGGTAACAAACTGGATCTCATAAACTATAAATTCTTTTTTACTAGAAAACTTTCCTTCGACTTACTAGATGTATAGTAATTATTCGAGAGATCTTTACAAGGCAACTTAACCAAAAAAGAACTAAAAAGGCTCCCTATCACCGTTTTCACATATTGGTTTTATGTGGAAAGTTGTGGCCAGAGGTGAATGGTGGTGGAGGAATCATCACGTAGATAAGCAGCAGGATCAAATCATAATTATGTGTTATCATTGCAAACAGACAAATAGGTGTTATGCTTTATATTAATAAGCCATGCGTGAAGTCCTTGCTCTACTTGGTAGCACCTTTCTCAAATTGAAATGACCAATGCTTAGAACCAGACAATTTAGCTTAATTACCCAAATAAAACCTGGTTTGCAAGTCATAATTACATTCATAATGACTTTTTTTTTTTTCATAAATTTCAAATTGTTAACCAGCATAGTAATCACAATCAGTACTCATTTGAAAGTTTCATCAGGCATAAAGCTGGATTTTTCTGCTGGACAGACAAAAAAGTACCAACATAAGTCTTGTAGCAATTAGAGATGCTTTAAAAACACTCCACTATCTATGACAAACATGCATGCCACCAAATTTACTATTCAAGCTAATCATTTCAAATCTACAAAACAAAGAATAATCACAAAGCTTTGGTCCTCTACCTACCTATAAGTAGAGCATTGTAGTTCTCACATAACATAAGCCACAAAATAGTTACTTACCCCTTATTAGATTTCCCATGGCATACTTTGTTCCATTGTTGAACACATTTCTTTTTTTCTCCATCTACTGTTCTCAAGGGAATGCACTTAGTTCAAATTACTATGCAAAAACATGCCCTCAAGCTGAAGACGTAGTAATGAAGGTTGTTAAGGAGGAAGCACAGAAAGACAGAACAGTACCAGCTACACTTTTAAGGATGCATTTCCATGATTGTTTCCTACGGGTATACACAAGAATACATTTTTCTTACAGTAAAAAATCCCCTTATTATTTCTAAGCATATTAGTTTTACTTTCCTTACTTCCTCTGTTCTACCTTGCTTGAAGGGATGTGATGCTTCAATTTTGTTGAGCTCTAAGGGTAAAAACACTGCAGAAAAGGACGCGCCTCCTAATGGTTCTATGCATGGATTCTATGTTATTGATGGAGCAAAGAGAGCAGTCGAAGCTAAATGTCCTGGCGTCGTCTCTTGTGCTGATATTTTAGCTTTTGCTGCAAGAGATGCTGTTGTCTTAGTAAGTATATATCCTCTCATACTTTGGAAAAAGGACATAAAAAAGGATTAAAGTGTGGATGTATGGTACAAATGTTAACAAGTCCAAATTCCATTGAACATTTACTGTAGTCCAAAAAAGGACTCTAAAAAGGAGGACTAGCAATTATAAAAATGTGCTATCAGTACTGTAACAGTTCCTCCCAACAACTAATACTATCCAAGTCGGACCTAGTCCAGCACGACTTTAACTAAGGCGTGCTACCTTATATAGCCAACATCTCTCTCTTGTAGTTTGCCTAGGACGTGATGAGTATTATATTCTACAAGCTCATTGCAATCTGGTTTTCCAGTCAGGCGGACCTCGCTGGGACGTGCCTAAAGGAAGAAAAGATGGACGAATATCAAGAGCCAGTGAAACAACACTGCTGCCAAAGCCTACATTCAACATTTCTCAACTCCAACAAAGCTTCCATCAGAGAGGTCTATCGATAGATGACATGGTGGCTCTTTTAGGTCAGCATCACAAATGCGCTCCAAAAGTTTCACGAGTTAACTTCTTAAATGGTCACATAACTAACAACTGATACGGCTATACATTCTCTTTGACAGGTGCACATACTCTAGGTTTTACCCATTGTTCATCATTTATGAACCGTATATACAACTTCAATGCCACACATGACATTGATCCTACTCTACGTCCATCATTTGCAGCAAGCTTGAAGGGCGTATGTCCACTCAAAAACAGGGCTAAAAACGCAGGAATGAGCAATGATCCTTCACCAACAACTTTTGATAATTCTCATTTCAGGCTAATTCTCCAAAAGAAAAGTTTGTTATCATCAGATCATGCTTTGCTTACTACACCAAGAACCAAGAGGCTAGTTTATAGGTTTGCTACCTCAAAAGCAGCTTTCCATAAGGCCTTTTCTAATTCTATGATTAAGATGAGTAGCCTTACAGGAGGTCAAGAAGTTAGAAAAGATTGCAGGGTAGTAAACTAATAAATTACTTCTACTTATAATTAGCAATTTGATATTTGTATAATTGTAATTAGATGATCCAGGAAAATGGGTTGTCTATCACTTCTTATACATTATACTACTCTATTATCTTTGTTTCATTTTATTAACTGCAAATTTGCAGTGGATGAGTTGATCAAACATGCTTATTGGTGTGTCTTTTATATAAAATATATAGACATTTATACCTGATAAGAACTGGGGCAGGATGGTTGAAATGGAGTCTCGCTTCGAAAGTTTTATGTGACAAGAAGGTGCCTCTGAAGCTTAAAGATAAGTTTTACAGAGTGTCAATTCGACCGGCTATGTTGTATGGAGCGGAATGTTGGCCAGTTAAGAACTTCCACATCCAAAAGTTAACGGTAGCGGAGATGAGAATATTACGATGGATATATGGTCATACCAAGAAAGATAGGGTGAGGAATGAGATTATTCGGGAGAAGATGAGAGTGGCTTCGGCGGAGGACAAGATGTGAGAAGTGAGGTTACGTTGGTTCGGACACGTGATGAGGAGGGGTTCTGATGCTCTAGTGCGGAGGTGTGAGACACTGGCTATGGATGATTTTAGGCGGGTAGAGACAGTCCGAAGAAATATTGGAGGGAGGTGATTAGGCATGATATGGAGCAGCAATAACAACTTACGAAGAACATGATGTGTGGAAGATGCGGATTAGGGTAGAGGATTAGGGGGTGGGTGTGCGTTGGTAACAATAGAGGAGGTTCTTTATTTGTATCTGAATTTTCTTGTTCGTGGGGTTGAGTGTTGTCTATGGTTCCAGATATATAGTTTTGGGTATTATCTTGTGGCTAGCGTTAGTTTATTTTGTATACTCTACAAGTTTATATGTATTTATGTTTTGCGTTTGTTAGATTGTTATTGATTTTAAGTCGGAGGTCTATCAGAAACAGGGTATGGTTTGGTCTGCGTACATTCTACCCCTCCCCAACCCCACTAGGTGGAAATACACTCACGATGTAATTATTGGTGATGTTATTATTGTTGTTGTATATTTTTATATTATATCAATTGTTAAACTTAAATTATTTGATTAAAAGAAATGGAAAGTCACGAAATTTATAACTATTCATGTCACTTTCACGAAATTTATAACTATTCATGTCACTTTCGCAAATTAATGAGTAACTAATATTTGATGGAAAAAAAACCTATATGTACAATATTAAATTAATTATTGCAAGTTATAACAATATTTTTTAGATTACATTATATAACTAAAAAAAAAAGCGGTAAAACTAGGAAAAAACACACACACTACACTTTTATTTTTTTTCCCTTTACTTTCTCTTGTTATATAAATTCATGATTCTCTTACAAATATATATTCTCTCTCTTTTTATTTAATTTTCTTTCGTAGATCTTCTATATATATATATATATATATACATATATATAAAAACAAAAGCAAAATCCTGTAATCGAAGACTTCATGTGTTCTCATTATAATTTTCTTTCGCACTTCTTTTTAATTATTTAGAACTAGATTTTCTACATTAATGGATTTTTTTTAAATATATATTTTTAACTATAAATTTTGAAAAGTAAAATAATTTATCCTTTTTTCAGTATGAAAGATGGTAGCAATATTCGTTATTCGTGAATTTCAACGTTCATAAAAATACAAAAAGAATAGCCTATTTCGATTGAAACTGACATTAGTTCATATCAAATGAAACATCAACTAAGTTCTGTCAGTATAGGAAGTGAATTTTCATTCAATCATAATTCAAGATGGAATAAAATAAGACGTCACATGTAATTTTATTTTTTTAAAACAACAAATTTTAATTTTGGATGAATATGAGGAAACCATATGTGCACATAATGTTGAACTCTCTCTATATATATATGTTAAATAATTTTTGAAAAATATTTTAAAAATTATAATTATATATAAATTTAGTATAAGATTTGATATCTATATATTATTCATCTTATATTTTTGTTTTCTGTCATGTTGAAAAAAATGTTGACATGTATATATTATACGTGCATTTTATATGCTTGTTGATTTCTACTATTTCTTAAAAAAAATTCAAAAATAGAATTTTTTAAGAAAAATTCAACTATATTTCTTCTGTACGAATTCAACATGTTTATTGCTTTTCTTTTTATAGTGGAATCATAATCATCTTGTTGAAAGAAAAGTAATTTAATCGTGTATTTTTATGTATGAATTCGATAAGTTTATTGATTTTTTGGTTGTTTTTAATTTTTAAGAAATTATGTAAAAACTTTTCAATTGTATATTTTCTATATTACTTTTTATATGTTTCTTGATTTACGTTTTTTATTCAACTTAAATATTTATTATTGATATGATTATTTTTAGATTGAACTTGAAGAAAATATAATCTTTAAGATATTATCTTTTTTTTTTTCTAACTCTTTAAGATATTACCTATACATATACATAGGAGTAAAAAAAAGGATAAATAATCTCAATATTTCTTTAAAAAGTGGGAAACGTGTTTAATTAAGGATAGTAATTTTCTGTCCACATTTTACTCCTCCTACACAGTTGTTTAGGAGATAACTGATGACAAAAAATATACACAATTTAAAAATTCTTAAAAATATTTTTAATAATATTTTATGAAAACTGCTGCAACTTACAATTAAAAACACAATTCAATAATTACATAAAAATAGTGTTAGATATTGTAATAAATAGTCTAATAAATATATCTAGGATAATTTTTACATATTTGATCAATAACTAAAAAAATAGTTCTTACTCTCATGTTTCATATTATTTGGCCCATTTTAATCGACATATTTTAAAGAAAATTTTAATTCAAATGCATTTTATCAAACTAATTCCACTAATGATATTTTGAATTCAAAATATGATTACTATTATTTTATAGTTTTCTAATACTAAATATATAATAGAAAAAAGAGATAGAATTTCTTGATTTCTTAAAATGGATAAATAAAATACTTTTCTCGTTTCAAAAAGGATGATATCTTTTGACTTGTCACATAGTTTAAGAAAATAAAAAAAAATTTAAATATTGTGGTAAAATTATGTCAGATGTATCAAAATATTCTTTAATTTTGTGGTCTTACAAATATCTCGTAAAAAGTTAAAATTAAAATATTTTCAAAAAGGAAAAAAACAATTATTTTTGAAAAATGAAAAAGAAAAGTAATTAATCTATAATCTATATCTATATTTATATCTATATCTGTATCTATATCTGTATCTGTATCTATATCTGTATCTATATCTATATCTATATCTATATCTATATCTATATCTGTATCTATATCTATATCTATATCTATAATATATTGAAAGTATGAAGGGCCTTACAAATATTGTTTGAACTTTTTGCTAGTGGAAAAAGAATTGAATAAAGAAGTAAGAGCAAACTTACGAACTGCAGTTCTGCTTTCTAGGGATTCAAGCTTGTGAAATGCCTTATCATTCTGACTCAAAAGTCAAACTTTGGACAGAGGTGCGAGTCAAAAGGAGAGGAAAAAACTCTATAAGATAGAAGACTTCTTCGGCGAATTCCTTCAGGAATGGAGTGAAGAATCCAATCCGACCTTGAAAACAGTATAAACGAGAGGAGTGAAGTGAGTTTGAAATTTCATTAAAAGTCTTTGCTTTAGACAAAATCATTTTTCACTATTTTTTTCTAATATTTAAGTGTTGAAAATTAATTGAATATATTTATGATAAAACCTTTCCTTATTAGAAGTCGTCAGAATTAATAATTTTTTCTAATATTTAAGTATTGAAAACTAATTAAATATATTTATGATAAAATCTTTCATTATTAGAAGTCATAAGAATTAATGATTTTTCCTAATATTTAAGCGTATTATAAGTCATCAGAATTAATGACAACTAAAACTTTTTTCATTAGTTTAAGAATACTAAATCAACTAAATTTGATTTAAGAAAATTTGAAAAATCTAAAAAAATAAATATAAAAGCGTTAGAAAAAGAAAAATTTAAGAAGTACTAGATTTTAAAAGTTTTAAGTACGTAATAAGAATATAATCAATGATTTTGTAAAGATTTAACTTTAAAAACAAGAAAAGATTTTAAATATAGAAAAAAAAAAGAAAAATAATCGTATTACAAATATGATTCAAATTAATGTATCTCTCTTAGCCTCTAGCAACAAGGGAAAGAGGTACTGCATGATAAACGTAAAAGTGATGATTGATCAATCACTTGAAACTTCTGCTGGTGAAATATATATGTGCTTACACTAAAATATATGATTTATATTTACATTATTATATTAAAATGTGAAGGATCTTCGAAAAGTGAGTTGAAATTTTTACACGTCACTAAAAATCTCCGCAATCGATGAAATTATTTTATTTTAGGATAGTGCTAAATGGCCACAAAAATTTGGCCCAAATTTAACCACAATAATAAAAAGACTATATTACCCCTTTCTTTCAAATAGGCAAAGTTATTTAATTTTTAAAGTAAAAGGGTAAAAATTTCCAGAAGTTAACTAGTTTATAGTGTGAACATAACTTTTTTCTATTGTGGCCAAAAAATTATGGCCAAAAGGACTTTTCCTTTATTTTAAATAATCAGACATTACGGTTGAACTAATTTTTTTGAAACGGATGGAGTACCAAAAAAACCAAAAGAAGGAACTCCTCTTATAAAATAACTGATAAATCTATCCGCGCTTCGCGCGGTTAAAAAAGAAGATAGTTGGTAGATTTCGAACAAAATTATAAGTTATTATTTTGAATCAAAAGAAATTATATACTTACAACAAAGAAATTCATTTATACAAACAAAAAAAAAATCATAAAAAATAAAGAAATAATACAACATTATTTTTACAATCTTAATCATTAAACATAAAGAAAAAAATACGAAATCAATACACAATCTTCCAAACTCTGATCGACATCTTTTACAAGCCGACACCGCCATTCAATAGCATTCATCTTATTCTTCAAGACAAATAACAAAAATAAACGTAAGCACCGAATATGTAACATGAAACTTTAAAAACTAATGTGATTATTTGTACAAAGTTTTACAATGTTTATTTATAGGACTATAATATGAAAATACTAAATATATGTCACGAATATGATTATTAATTATTTAATAGGTTATGATAATAAGAAGTAGTGGGAGTAATGAAAATAATGATCATTAAGTTTCACATTAAAGAAATTTAAAGAAAAGAGTTCAAATTTCTTAACATTGCATATTTAATAAAATTAAGAGAGTTAAAATAGTTTTTTTGTTTAATATAGCACATAAATAAAAATAAATAGAGAAAAATTCAAAAAAATTGTATTTCTTAGCCGATAAAAGATGTCACGTCATTTTTTTCTATTCCTAACACACGTACACACACATATATTAATTACGTATCGACACTCCTTGGCCTCTTCATGTAGTTACTTCTTTACATTTTGATATTCCTTACTACGAATTATACATATATTTGTTGACAAACACATAAAAATGAATGTTGAATCATTAAATTTATAGGACTAATAGTACCCAAAAAAAATTATAAATTGTTTACCTTGTCTAGAAATTAAAGTAAAAAGTAATAATTTTTTTTTATTTCTTTGTCACTCTATTACCATTAACATAAAAATAGCCCAAACTATAGTGAGTAGAATATTGCCACTCCATAGCCTTTGATATGAAGTCTTGTCGTGTCTTGTTTTATTTTTGCATTTACGTAAGTAATTGATATAATATGTATTTTCTACATTTACTTAAGTAATTGGTGAAATTAGATTTGAAATCACTTCATAAGGTAAATAGTATATAATTACACTTTCAGGAAGAATACACAGTAGAGAATAAAATGATTTCTTTATTTAACAATATAATTATTTATCCACAGTTAAGAGTAGACTTTTTTTAAGAATATGTTACACATGAAATTAGGATACAAAGGCCAAAAAATCATAAATATACAAATTTACCGCACAAATAATTCTACAGCTAATACTATTTACATAAAATAAGAGTTATTTATTTGAGCAAAAGCAGAAGAGAAAATTGCTCTTCTTTTCATAAGTTTGTCAATATCCCAAAAACTTCTTCTTGATTTACTCCTCATATATACCATTCCAAATACCATTTTTTCTTTCTACAGAACTCGAAACACCAAAAAATCAAATTAGTAGAAATTAGATGAAGTATTGAAAAAATAAAAAGGCTCAAAATAAAGAAAAAACAGCAAATATATGATATACAATTAAACATGAATAAGAGCATGTTAAGAGTGAAAATTAAAAAGAAAGAAGATAAACAAAGAAAAAGAAAGTGACTACAATTAGCGGTTCCCAATTTGGAATCATTTGCTTAGACAATGCCATGAATACACTTATATAGTGCTTGAAAAAATTATGTATTAATGTCAAAGAGAGGGTAATTAAGGGGTTTTAAAAGGAGGCTCTTTGAAATTCTGTAACGTTAACAATTACAATAATTCATAATGAATATGGAGAAAATGTAACCGTTATCGTTACGTTTTTCCTTTTAAAAGAACAAAAAAGATTTTTAATATATAAAATGTGAATTTTTTTAAAAAAAATCTGGTAAAAGATAAATGTCTTTCTTGACATTCTAGACATGGCACATCAACATGCTACTTAATCTCTTTTATATATATAGACTAGAGGAGCAGGGCCCGTGTCAGCACGGGCCCAACATTAAGATGTTTATTTGTCTTTTCAATCTTGATATATTTAAATAAACTTTTTTAATAAAAGGATTGCATATGTTTTCTAGGATTCATCTAGAATCTAGCATGGGTTCAACATATGTTATTTTAATATGTATTTAGATAATTTAAGTTGTTAACTATTGTAATTTATAATATTTTTTATGTAATTTTCAAATTAATATACGTTACTTTTCTTGTCTAAATTTTTGTGGCATTGATAGTCAATTATATTTTAAAAATAATTTAAATTTTTGATTATTGTGATTTATAATACTTTTCTTCTATTCCAATTTCAGTGACACTAATATAATTTCAAGAATCGACCAAATATTGTATATCTTTTAAATTTTTTAAGTCGTTAATTATTGTGATTTCTTGTATTTTTTATGTAATTTTTTTTTGAAATATATAACAGATTAAATTATTTTTAGATATTTTAAGTTGTTAGCTATTGTAATTTATAATACTTTTTATATAATTTTTGAATAATATATGCTACTCTCCTTGTCCAGAGTTTTTGTAACGCCCCGAGTCTGGTACCCCGGATGCTACACGGTGTTAACAATCCTAAAGGACCACTAGCTAACCCATGACTGGTACCTGCTGTAATAGCTGTATAATAACATTAAAATATGCGGAATAATGGGCTGAAATATCATAAGGTTCAAAACTGAAACATAACTGATAATACGGTATAACAATACCAAAACTGAAATAACTGTCTGAACATACTATAGTCTGAAAGCCTCTAAACTGTCTGAATAAGGATTTAATGGGACATGTCCCCAACTAACTCCGTCTACTGAACTGAATGTGATGAATAAATGAAATAAGATAACATCCTCGGATGATGAGGGCTCACTGCTAATGTTGAATGTCTGATTTACCAAGGATGCTTTGGAGCTCGCATGTCTTAACCTATGGTATAAAATACCATAACGCGAGAGAAAAGTATGCGTCAGTACGTGTGAATGTACTGGTATGCAAAGTAAGGTAAGGCTAAATGCAAGGGTTCATATGCATGAACTATAACTGACTGAATGTCATGAGAATAACTGAATGAGAATACATGCATGACTGTATAGATTGTAATTGAAATCATGAGGATTCTGAATACTGAGTTTTACTGATAACATGGATTACTGATAACTGATTTAACTGAAAATTGAGTGACTGTTTCTGACAGTCTTGAACTTATGGAACAAGCTGAGTTTCATACTAAGATGAGTGACTGTATCTGACAGTCCTGATCTTGTGGAACTAGTTAAGTTCCATACTGAGCTGAGTGACCGTATCTGACAGTCCTAAAATCTGTAGAACTATCTGAGTTCTATTACTGAGACTAAGACTATGACTGTGGGAGGTAGTCATCTAACCGACATGCCCCTTTTCTAAATAGATTTGGCGTTCAACCTGTAACCCTAGTTGGAAGGGTCAATACTGCGCCACTGGTAAGGATAAGCTGTGAGTGACCTTCATCTGACAGTTTACCCAAAGGAGAACGGTGGGACCCTCATCTGGCAGTGTTAATCCACCTCATCAACCTTCAACTATCAGTGTTGATGTTTTAACCTATGCTGGCTACATAGTTCTGGAACGCAATGATTACTTCTAAAGGTCACACCATCCACTGTCAGTGTGTGTCCTCATCCTTGGGTTCGCTCAGTGCTGAATTCTACTCCCAACTGAATAGACACTGAACTGATTATACTGAGATGAACTGGAATGAGTTTCATCGACTGGCGAAATATTACTGAATTCCATTAACTGACTGAGTTCATGAGATTACTAAGTTTTCCTGAGTCATGTGGCTGACTAAATTCTACTGAGTTTTAAAACTGACTGAGAATACTACTGATCATGGCGTGACTGAGATTATCATGAAACTGACACTGGCTCTAGGCACACAGCTAAATTGTCGGGTATTAAATACCCCCAGGACTCGATAGTATAAAAGAGGACATGACACTTCTTGAACCCATAATAATTGTCAACAATCCATAAGACAATCATTAAGGGGTTTCATAATGCACTTGATACTCATAATCTTATACATGAATAGGGATACATTCCAACATATCATAAGTTCACAAATCTAGTCTCATAAACACTCCATCAAATCATCAAAAGACATAGCATTAGCATGAGAGTCATTTTGAACATGTAGTTATAGCCTAAGTTCATCATTTAGATCAATAAAGGATCATAAAACACAATTCTACTCACTTAGGCATTTTATCAAACACATAGAATGCATATACTTAGGCTAGGGCATGAACATTAAACAATTACATCACGGCTACATTAATCAACCCAATTTCATGAAAGACAATCCACATGCTAACATAATATCAAGAAATACATAAAGATTCCATCATGGAAACCATACACAATTAACAACATAGTTGTGTCTGTTCAGAAAAAGACACAATAGTTCGAATGAACAGACATGAATCTTTCAAAGGATACACCTTTTAAGTGAACCATTGCCACCTTTCATAAGAGGCATCTGATGGCTATATAAACCTGCTTTCATCCACAAGTTTGATATGAATGAAAATTTTCTGAAATAAAAACTCTTCTTGTCTTTAAAACATTCTTTGTGATCAATCAAATCATTGAGTGAGTTCGACGAATCCAATTATTTGAGGTACCACTATAGTTGGATTGAAAGCCATTTTATCCTGGGAGAAAGATTCCAAAACCTCGGGTACAGTGAGGGGAATTATTTCTTAAGGACACTCCAAGAAGTCGGGGGACTTGGCTTTATATTTTTGTTTCATCTTAAGTTCTGGAAAAACAAAACACACTTCTTAGAAAGATCACTTTGATCTTGTGTTGAGGGTGTTTTTGTACTTCATAGTGTTCTTGTTTTAAACTTGAACTAGTGTTGAAGTTGTTGTGACTAAATACAAATTCTTGTACCCAAAAACACCATAAAATAACAATCTTAAGGAATAAATCTTGCAGAATTTGTATTGCTTGTTTTTGGAGATTAAAGCTTTAAGCTTTCTACTCCGTTTGAACTTAACTAATGATTCAAAGACATAAAATCTTCATCACAAGTTAAAGATCATTCGGTTGACGATTGGAAGTCATAAAAACTTCATCGTTAACTAGAAACAAGAAGAAGAGTTTAAAGTTGCTTAAATTTATAAATAGTATTCTAAAAATACTAAATTTTATTGTCTTGTGGTGACAGAAAAAATGACTAACGAAAGTCAAATGCAAGATGCGGCTACGACTGTGGGGGCAACTAGTATTGCCTCAACAAGTCGAGCAAATGCTCCGCAACCAATGGCACCTGCGGAGAAGCCCAGAAAATTTGCGGGCATTGACTTTAAGCGATGGCAGTAAAAAATGTTCTTTTACCTCACCACTCTATGCCTTCAAAGGTTCACTAGTGAGGATGCTCCTAAGGTGCCCGAGGGAACCTCGGACAAAGAGCATTTCATGATTGTAGAGGCTTGGAAGCACTCAGACTTCCTTTGTAGGAATTATATCTTGAGTGGTCTCCAAGACGACCTCTACAATGTTTACAGTGGAACTAAGACATCGAAGGAATTGTGGGGGACACTAGAACGAAAATATAAGACAGAGGATGCGGGAATTAAGAAATTCTTTGTTGCAAGGTTTCTGGACTTTAAAATGATAGATAACAAATCGGTTTTCTCTCAAGTTCAGGAATTGCAGGTAATCATCCATGATCTCTTAGCAGAAGGTATATCTTTGAAAAATACCTTAGTTGAACAAATTGAAAATGTTCTTAGTACTTACATAAACTGTTTTGTAGATTTGATTGTGAATGATGCATTTCAAGTAGCAGCGATCATTGAGAAACTACCACCTATGTGGAAAGACTTCAAAAACTACTTGAAGCACAAACGCAAGGAGATGAACGTCGAAGATCTTATTTTCCAACTGCGTATTGAAGAGGATAATAAGGTTTTCGAGAGAAGGTCAAATGAAATTCTACAATTAATGGAGCACATATTGTAGAAGATGAACAAAGCAATTCTAAGAAAAGGAAGAAATTTGAACAAGGAAGTAATCAACCCAAAAAGAAATTCAAGGGAAAGTGTTTCAACTGTGGCAAAATTGGGCCATAAGTTCACGGATTGTCTTACCCCTAAGAAAGGCAAGAAAAAAAATCAAGCTAATATGATTGAGTGCAACAAAAAATGTGATGATCTATGTGCTATTTTCTCAAAATGCAACTTGGTGGGGAATCCTCACGAATGGTCGATGGATTTTGGTGCCACCCGCCATGTGTGTGCCAACAAAGAATTGTTTTCGTCATTCGCTCCAGCTCAAGTAGAAGAAATGATCTACATGGCTAACTCCGCTACGGCTAAGGTAGAAGGAACAGAAAAAGTGGGCTTGAAAAATGACTTCCGGAAAGGTCTTAACACTTAACAATATCTTGTACGTTCTGGAGTTACGTAGGAACTTGATTTTTGTTTCACTTCTAGACAATAACGGATTCAAATGTGTAACCGTTTCTGAAAAAATTGTAATTAGCAAAGGAGAAGTGTATGTAGAAAAAGGCTATCTCACCAAGGGCCTTTATAAGATGAATGTTGAAATCAATAAAAGTTTAAATTCTTCTTACTTGCTTGAGTCTTATAATTTGTGGCATGAACGTTTAGGCCATATTAATTACAAAACATTACAAAAACTGATTAACTTAGAGGTTTTGTCAAATTTTGAGCGCAATAAATTAAAGTGTAAAATATGTGTGGAATCAAAGTATGCAAAGCATCCTTATAAGTCCGTTGAAAGAAATTCCAATCCCTTAGACTTAATACACACTGACATTTGTGATATGAAGTCAACACCATCACCTGGTGGAAAAAAGTATTTCATAACTTTCATTGATGATTGCACTAAATATTGTTATGTCTACTTGTTAAATAGTAAGGATGAAGCAATAGATGCGTTTAGGCAATACAAAACTGAAGTAGAAAATCAGTTAGAGAAAAAGATAAAAATGATAAGAAGTGATAGATGCGGAGAATATGAATCTCCCATCGCCGAAATATGTGTAGATAATGGAATCGTCCATCAAACTACGACCCCGTATTCACCTCAATTTAATGGAGTCGCGGAAAGGAAAAACCAAACTTTGAAGGAAATGATGAATATCTTACTTATAAGTTCCGATTTACCTCAAAACTTGTGGGGGAAGGCTATCTTTACAATCAATCGTATACTCAATAGAGTTCTCCATAGTAAGACACAATCAATTTCTTATGAGAAATGGAAAGGAAGAAAACCCAACTTGAAATATTTCAAAGTGTAGGGATGTCTAGCAAAGGTCCAAGTTCCTACGCCTAAAAGAATTAAGATAGGACCTAATACTGTGGACTGTGTGTTCATAAGATATGCCAAAAGCAGTAAAGCATGTCGGTTTTTGATTCATAAATTCAAACATTCGGATATAAATGAAAATACGGTAATTGAATCAGATAATGCTGAATTCTTTGAAAATATTTACCCGTATAAAATTAGACATGAACAGTCTAGTGGAGGATCTAAACGATATCAAGATGAACCAAGTGAGAATGTACATAATGAAGAGAATCCAAGACGTAGTACACGTCAAAGAACTACTACATTTGGATCAAATTTTGTAATATTTCTCTTAAAAAATGAGCCTCAAACATTTAAAGAAGCGATGTCGTCGTCAGACTCATCTTTTTGGAAAAGACAATCAATAGCAACCATACATGGGAATTGTTTGATCTTCCTCTAGGAAATAAACCTTTAGGTTCTAAATGAATCTTCAAAAAGAAAATGAAAGCGGATGGTACTATTGATAAATACAAGGCAAGACTTGTAGTAAAAGGCTTCAAGCAAAAAAAAGGCCTTGATTACTTTATTACATACTCGCCAGTAACAAGGATAACATCGATTCGAATGTTAATTGCCTTGATGGCAGTATATGGTCTTGAAATCCATCAAATGGATGTGAAAACCGCATTCCTAAATGGAGAATTGGAGGAAAAAATTTACATGGAACAACCTTAGGGTTTTGTGGTTCCAGGAAAGAAGAATAAGATGTGTAAACTTATTAAATCATTGTATGGACTAACACAAACACCTAAACAATGACATGCGAAGTTTGACCAAACCATGTTGGTAAACGGGTTCAAGATAAATGAATGTGATAAATGTGTTTACATTAAAGACACTCCAAATCACCAAGTCATTGTTTGTTTATATATGGATGATATCAGTAGAGACATTTTAGACATAAATGCAACGAAACAAATGCTCGAAAGCAAGTTCGATATGAAAGACCTTGGAGCTGCAGATGTAATCTTAGGTATAAGAATCCATAGAACTCCACAAAGATTGACATTTTCACAGTCTCATTATATCGAAAAGGTACTTGACAAATTTAAGTATATGAAATGCGGTATTGTCAAGACTCCTTTGGATGTAAGCTTTGCACTTCGAAAGAATAAAGGTGAAAATGACTCACAATTGGAGTACGCAAGAGTATTGGGATGTTTAATGTATATAATGAACTGTACACAACCAGATATAACATGTGCTATTAGTAAATTGAGTCGGTACACAAGTAATCCCAACAAAACTCATTGGATGTCAATAAAAAGAGTTTTGTGGTATCTTAAATACACTCAAGACTATGCCTAGCATTATAATAAATATCTTGCGGTGCTTGAAGGATATAGTGATGCAAATTAATCACCAGATCGAACAAAGTAAAATTCATAAGTGGATATGTATTTACTATCGTTGGAGGAGCAGTCTCTTGAAAATCATCCAAACAGACTTGTATTGCTCGCTCTACAATGGAATCTGAATTTATCACATTGGATAAAGCCGGTGAAGAAACAGAATGTCTCTGAAATTTCTTGAAAGATATTCCTTATTGGCCCAAACCAGTGGCACCAATATGTATACACTGTGATAGCCAAGCGGCAATAGATAGGGCAGAGAGCATGATGTACAATGGTAAATTTCGTCACATATGACGGAGACATAATACCGTTGGAGAACTTCTCTCTAGTGGAATTATCACTGTTGACTATATTAAGTCAAAGGATAATGTGTCGGATCCACTTACAAAAGGTCTATCTAGAGAAGGAGTAGAAAGGACATCCAAGGGAATAAGTTTAAGGCCTAGGACAAGTCAGCATGGCGGTAACTCTACCTAGCAGACTGGAGATCTCAAGAGCTAGGTTCAAGGAGATCAAACAAAGTTGTGTCTGACAGGTTCAACATTGTAAATTACTCAACCCATTCTCATGATGTAGACAATGTGTAGTAAATAAGGATAAGACTTAAAGTGAAAAGTCTTTTAATGATTATCTAAATTTGACAGATTTGACCAAATAGTTTAATCTATAGGATTGGACATTTAGAAATCACCTATGTGAGGGCGAAGTAGAAGTCTCTTCAAGAAGAATGTTAGTAAAGGTCTATTCTCTAAGCTCTTATGAAGTCGGGACGTGTTCATGGCTGAAAAGAATAAAATCGTGAGAACCATAAATAGTAAAAAGCTGGCTGTGTGACATGTGTTGTCTAGGTGTACATTAAAGCTCGACGGTTCAAAGATATCAAATCTACCAATTGACCGAGTGCATCCGATGCATGTTCACTACGGAAAGTTCAAAGAGAAACCCACTTATCCAGATGCAATCAGTCTTTGCTTGATGATCACATACTTGTCCGTAAAGTTTTACAAAGAATAGTTATTTTCCATTCATATGGGGGATTGTTTGGTTTAATTGGTGTGAATGAAAAATGGAGGGACACAACCTTTGAGCAAAAGACATATTGTTTTGGAAAAGGTGCGACTGTTCAGATAGTTGTGTCTATTCAGAAAAAGATACAATATTTTGAATGAACAGACATGATTCTTCCAAAGGATACACCTTTTAAATAAACCATTGTCATCTTTCAGAAAAGACATGTAATGGCTATATAAACCTGCTTTCATCCACAGGTTTGATATGAATGAAAATTTTTCTGAAATAAAAAACTCTTCTTGTCTTCAAAACATTCTTTGTGATCAATCAAATCGTTAAGTGAGTTCAACGAATCCAATTATTTGAGGCACCACTATAGTTGGATTGAAAGTCATTTTATCCTGGGAGGAAGATTCCAAAACCTCGGGTACAGTGAGGGAAATTATTCCTTAAGAACACTCCGTGAAATCGAGGGACTTGGCTTTATATTTCTGTTTCATCTTAATTTTTGGAAAATAAAAAACACACTTCTTAAAAAGATCACTTTAATCTTGTGTTGACTTCATAGTGTTCTTGTTTTAAATTTGAATTAGTGTTAAAGTTGTTGTACCTAAATACAAATTCTTATACTCGAAAACACCATGAAATAACACATTTTAACCATATAGTTCCTTGATGCAGTAATATAAAGTGTTTAATTTCAGCGGGGAAAAAAAGGGGGAACGAAACCCGACTATGACATTCATCTCACAATAATTTTCACAATTTCATACACAAGAAGGAATTAGATCCATTGATGGATTACAGTGCAGAATCAATGACAAACACAAGTAAGGAGCTAGATCCTTGATGGACTGAAATACTGAATGGGCCTAACCATACCAGATCAGACCATTTACAACTACTTGTTACTTGCACACACGCTTGGACATTTTGGGCTAAATCCTTAGAAGTCCAAATAATCACTAATCTTGGCCAGAATTAGCACCTCTGCAAAATTTTGGCACTAATCTGTAGAAAACACAAAAGACACACACATAAAAGGATTAGGACATAGGAAAACTTCGTCCATCATGTCTCCTAATCCTCTTCCTTTAGCTGTGCTAATACTATACACAATATGCTTATTTACAGGACTCAATGACTAGAAATCTATATTGAAGACTCTTCAAAAATATCAGCTGATGCATGTCGAATCCTTTAAAATTAGTGTATTTTTAGAGTTGTGCACAACTTGGCTAGAAATATCTACACACCACAGCTTCAATCATGCAAAAAATACTTGAGCTGCCATGCATGATACCTCAATTTACCCTCTAATTTATCCACTGAGAGAAAGTACGTTGAGTAGAGACACCCTTGTCCGGATCAAAAGCTTGAACAACATCTCCAATCCATTTTCAAGATCCTCGATGCTACCCTCCAAATTCTCCAGATTTCTCTGTGCAAATTCAAAACTTTCCACTTCCTCTTCATGCTGGTCCAGCAAATTGTTCAATGCAGTATCAACTTTCTCCAGCTCAGTCAGTTTTTCCCTCTGCCCTTCACTGCCACCTGCAACCCCTTTGTGTACAAGCTTCGAAACCAGCGACCATCTAATGGACTTTGGTTTCGAGGCTGGTACAGAAAGAAACATTAACAACGACTGAAACGTAGAAATGGTTGTGAAACTCGCATCTTCAAGGACCCTTATTATGGCAGAGAGCTGAGATTCTTTGATTGTGGCTGATGATTGGGTGTTATCTATCTGTTTCAGCATAGCAAGGGACTTTTCAATTTCCTTTTGAGCATTTTTCCTTGAAGAAATATAAGCACTTACACTATCCTCTATTGTCAATAAATCATCTCCTGCTTTGCTTCTCCGAAGCGCGGACTGAAGTTCCCTCACGCTTTCTTTTAAACACATGACAGTATCCCTTGTGTTGCTGCAAACATCTATGAATCTCACTGATCTTTCCAGCAACTCCTTCACAAAATTGTCATCTTGATACTGGAGAAGCGCCCGTTGAGTCATTGGAAGTGCAAGCAGCTCCTCTATACACTCATACAGTTCCACAAGGCCTGACAAAGCATTTCGGGTTTTCTCAGCTGCTTTTGGAGATAAAGGTGAAGATGATTCCCAAGTTTTGATCTTGTTGAGAACTTGCTCAATCTTGATTGTGCTAGGATGTGATCTAGCAGGAAAACTAACACAACGAGTACGATATGGGCTATGAGAATGAGACCTTGGAGAAAGAGCAGCCATTGTGCGAATTGTTGAAAGGTTCATTTTTTTTTCCTTTCAAATTCAGGTTATGTTCATGAACATTCTTTAAGGTGGTCTTTATATATGCAAAAAAATCATGGAAGCAGACAAAAGTTGGGAGAAATGAATAGTTAATTCGTAATAATGTGTGCAATGTGATGTACATGTGAAGTCAGTGTGGGTTTTTTAATTTCTTATGTAATGGTTCTATCTGTCAAAGGCTTCAACCAACAAACAGTAGTACAACAATTTCATACTTACATCAACGATAGTATAATGATAGGTATAGGCATATCTCACTTTAATTTATTTTATTCATTTAAAGGATTTATGTGGTACAGAGTTAGATTTTTTAAGCTTAAATTGATTGCTTTTCTCATGCATCTAGGCCACCGCCAGCTCGGGCTTACCAAAGGTTCATTCATCCAGAAAAGTCGGTTGGCATAGAGAAAATGGAGTTTGGAACCAAATTATGTAACCAAATTAAAAAAATATCAAAATATGTCATATATTTTAAAAAGTACTACACTATACTTAACTCATATTTTTTTGTAAGTTATGTATAATTTTTTTAACGACAAACGACAAACATCGTCAGATTTAAGTTATGCATAATTTTTTTAACGGCAGACTACAAACATCATCAGATTTTTTTAAAAATGCATAAACTCACAAAAATTGTGAGTTATCCATTCTTATTTTAACATAACTCACAATTTTGTGAGTTATCCATTTTTATTTTAACATAACTCATAAAAATTGTGAGTTATTCATTTTA
The DNA here is from genome assembly GCF_002878395.1 of Capsicum annuum. Lineage (NCBI taxonomy): Eukaryota > Viridiplantae > Streptophyta > Magnoliopsida > Solanales > Solanaceae > Capsicum > Capsicum annuum. Next base: position 138,116,439 of record NC_061112.1, read on the forward strand.
ACATTAAATAATGAAAAACGTTTTCGATCTTCTATTTAACATATAACTCATAAAAATATATAACCGATGTGACCTTATCATCATACCAACTTTTTTTCATGAAAATTAATGTAAAATATAAGTTTTTTAAATGTATAATATAACCTTATACATATTATAAGGATGACATGAAGACTAATATCTAATATAAATTTTTTAATGTATAATGTAAATATTTAAAGTATAGTATGACCATAAAACCAACAGCATATAAAAGTAATATCTAATGTAAATTTTGTAATGTATAATGTAAATGTGTAAAGTATAATGTGATCACAAAATCAACAACGTATAAAAGTAGTATCTAATGTAAATTTTGTGATGTATAATGTTAATATCTAAAGTATAATATGACCATAAAATCAACAAAAGCTTATGTGCCGAAAAAAGGAGGCGGAATTGGATAAGAGATTTTGAATTAACGTATGTACAAACCTGAATAGAAAGCCGAGGCTAAGACTGGTTTTCAATTTTTTTCCGATGTTTACCTTATCAATATCGGAAGCAAAGTTGGCAGGTCAATATATCGTGTATTGCGGGGAGTTTAGTCTAGTGGGTGTGGGGCGGAGGGAATTTGAGAACTACATATGCAACAAAGAAAAATTTGAATAAATTTTTATTTAAATGAACAAAGTGATGAATTTAATTACTTGATCATTTGATGCTTGATAAGTGAAAGAAATTTGAAACCCCTAAATCACGTTATCAAGGTTTTAGGTGAAAATATGGAGCAAAATTTGGAGCAAAATACGGTAGTTTGAGATGTATAAGGGATAAGAGACAGAAAGTAAAAAATGTAGGGATTTAAGTAATTGCTTTGAGATTTTTGTAATTTCTTTTTCGATATGAAATTTTATGTAATAAGGTAAAATTACCATATATATATATATATATATATATATATATATATATATATATATA
>NC_061112.1:138120398-138226997 GCF_002878395.1 Capsicum annuum
ATATATATATATATATATATATATATATATATATATATATATATAATTTTTCCTTAAAATAAGAAGATACTCAACAATTATAAAAAGAAACAAATTAATGCCTATTGACACCTCTCCAACCATATGGTTAAAATAAATAAAAATTATCGGGCTTAGCAAATATAAGCACTTAATTAACCTATTTAAGCTTTAATTAGTTACAATTTATAGCATAATATAACTATATTGCCTCCTCGTTAATTACAACTATAGCATAACATAACTATATGGCCCCCTCGTTAACTGTATGTTCCTTGTATTTTTTTTCGTAATTTAATGAAAAAGTTGATATGGTAAGGTCACTGTAAAAAAGATGAGTTATATACTTTTGTAAGTTATATGTTAAATAGAAGATCGAAAACATTTTTCATTGTTAAATGTTAAAATGAAATACTCACAATTTTTGTGAGTTATGTTAAAATAAAAATGGATAACTCACAAAAATTGTGAGTTATGTTAAAACAAGAATGGACAACTCACAATTTTTGTGAGTTATGAATTTTCCAAAAAATCTGCCGATATTTGTAGTCTGTCGTTAAAAATTTTGTGCATAACTCACAAAAAATGTGAGTTAAGCATAGTTTGGTACTTTTTAAAATATATGACATATTTTGGTACAATATTTAGTTTGGTGGCATAGTTTGATTCTGGACTTGAGAAAATGGGGGTGGGCTCCCAAAAATTGTCTGGATTGGAAGTACTCCCTCCGTCCCATTTTATCCGTTTCAAATTGGGATGACACAGCTATTAAGAAAACAATGATTGGTAATGTAACTTTATTATTTTGTCCCTCTTAATTGTGTCTTGTTGTTAGTTCCAATATTGATGGATGACTAATACTAAAGCACCATTTATATTTTTAATGGTGTACTCTTAATGGTACTTCTTTTTGCAACATTTTTCGAGAGTGCTAATAACAAGGAGTAATCAATTACACTAAGGGTATAATGTGCAAATTTTTTTTTGTCTTGTCTTAATAAATAAAAAAAAACAAGTAAAATGGGATATTAAATTAAAAAATTTGAGACAAATAAAATGAGACGAAGGGAGTACTTTGGATTGGACATTAAATTAAAGCATATATATGTACAGCCAAAGATTGAATTTAGAGTGTGAGATCTAGAGAGATCAACAAGTTCTACTGGTGCATATGGTGGTTAGAAGAGATATATAGTTGGATACTATGGTTTATTGAGACAACTCATGATGTTACAAGCTAAGGTTGGTACTACATCATTGTGCACGTATGAGTGGCATGTTCTCTCACTGTTCACAGGTCCACGTACCAACCAAATAATGTTAGTAGTCCTTAGTCTCAATTCATGTGATGGTATTTGATTGGATACGGGGAATTAGGAATAAAAGAAAGTTTATGAAATTTATAGTTTAAAATAAATTATAAATATTTATGCAATTATAAATCAAATTCTAAAAAGAAAGAGTGTAGCTGTATAAATTGAAACAAAAGGATCGAAACCAGAGTATCATTTACACCATGGTTGGTTCTTGAATCGTAATGCGTTTCATTGCATTGACTTTGATTTTGTATGGGCGAATTCGTTTACGTGCATATTCTTTTAGTCGTCTACAAATGTAACCTAAAATTTTAGATAAAAACTATCATAGTTTATCAACAATGATTTCAAGAGTAGTTGCAAATTTGTACAAGTAATGCAATATGAGAACTATTATAGTTGATTCGTAAATAGGACTCCCATATTTGGATGTTCGTGTGGGGTGAAAAGAAGTTTCTAGGATCATAACAATTCAGAGAATATATAATAGAGAATATATACGAAGATAAGCATAAAAGTTTATGAGGTGGTGGACGCTCACTTTGCTTAGCTATAGCTAGCTAGCTAGTAGTTGGGTATTAAATGTCAAATGGGAGGGCACTTGTCACAGACTCACAAACAATGAATTTGTCTATAGGTTGATGGTCCTTTTCTTGACTCTCTCTCCTCCATACCATACTGTTTGGACAAGCTATACATATCTCAATAATTTATGAGAGCATTAATGCACTTCAATGAAGCAAATCGATTGGTAAGAGTTACTTATTTTCTTGCATTACTTGCAACGACAGCTAAATAGTTCATAACAATATTTTGATAGTAGAAAAAATATTTATTTCTTTTCGAATACTAAATTCTATGTATTATATAGTGTAAGAACATTTAAAAATATAACTAAAGCAAGCTCCCACTTGCCTTGAAATCCCAAATATTAGTGGAGAAAGATTAGAGACGTTTGCTTTGATGGGAAGAAAAATTTTGAATAGGGGTAAATATAAGCATCTAGTGCGATGTTCCTGTGTATACTGTACTGTGCCTGCATTTCCTTATATCAAGGAAATAGGGGATGAATAAAGTACATTTTAAATAATTTAATCTTCATTTTTGGAGTATATCTCAGTGGTTAATTTATTCTATCTGAAGATCCGCACAAAATCCCATTTAGATCTCCCTTTTAACACTTTATCCAAGAGCTTAATTATATTAAGTATAGATGTACTTAATTAGCAATCAACAAGAAGTGTCCAGGGATAGCTTTACTTTGTAGCTTAAAAAGGGTCATATACATTGTTCAGTATTTATTCATCACGGAATGACACGTTATATACCTTGTTGCATCTGAATATGTTATGTACTTTTCTTTTTAACTTTTGTTTGTTTAAAATTATTCTTGGCATGGATATTATATTGGTAGCAAGGATATGCTTGATTCTATCTACACCAAAATCATCATACACTATGATTAGTTGTTTTGCAGGAAGTGGAAATATTTGTACGATGCATCCAAAAGTAGTCTAATAAAGATATTCTTGACGTGGAAGGATATGCTCCTATATATCTAGATTCTTCCTACTCTATGATTATTTCTTTTGCAAAAAGTGGAAACTTTTGTTTTATAAAATCCAAAAGGGTTAGATATCAAAGTAAAGGTGTCAAGTGGGCCAGCCCGGGCCAAATCAAAACCGGCCTGTTTAGTTTAACCAGGCTGTGGATTGGTTTCGGTCCAGGTTGGAGTTAGGTGGATCGGATCGATTTTGGGTTCAACAGTAAAAATGTTGAAAACAATCTTGAATCGGTCCACTTAACTCAACCCGGTTAAATCCATCTAAACCCGATTAAAAATCGGTCAAATTCGTTTTTAAAAAAATGAAAAATCCAATATACACTACATACACTACAATTATATACATTATATACACTTCAATATACACTACAATTATGCAATATATATTTTTTAAAATATATATAAACAATTACACATATATACGTATCATTCAATATATAATTATATATGACTATACGTATTACTTTAAATAAAACATATACTACAAATCTACAATAGTACAATATATATATATATATAGTTATATACTAATTTATAAAACATATACACATATATACGTTAAATATATACGCTTATAGAAGATATATACACATATATACGCACCATTCAATATATATGTATTGCTTTAAATAAAATATATACTACAATAAACATATATATACACAACAATATGTATATATATATAATTACATACTAATTTATAGAACATATACACTTGTATACGTTAAAGATATACGTCTATAGAAGATATATACACATATATACGCACCATTCAATAGATATGTACTACTTTAAATAAAGTATATACCACAATATATATATATATATATATATTTACTACTATATATATATATATACTCATATACTAATTTATAAAATATATACACTTGTATACGTTAAAGATATAAGTCTATAGAAGATATAATATATACACATATATACGCACCATTCAATATATATGTACTACTTTAAATAAAGTATATATATATATATATATACTACAATATATATATATATATATATATATATATATATACACACACACACACACACACACACACACACACTTACATACTAATTTATAAAACATATACACATGTATACGTTAAATATACACGTCTATAGAAGATATATACACACCATTCAATATATATGTACTACTTTAAAATTAAATAAACTATATACTACAATATATAGATAGTTATATTATACTAATTTATAAAACAAATACACATGTATACGTTAAATATATACGTCTATAGAAAATATATACACACCATTCAATATATATGTACTACTTTAAATAAAATATATATTATTCTACAATATACATTTATATATACTACAATATGTATATATATATATATAGTTATATACTAATTTGTAAAACATATACACTTGGATACATTAAATATATACGTTAAATATACATGTGTATAGAAGATATATACAATAATATACAAAACATATACTACTTAATATAATAAATTAATAATACTTGATAGTTAATTAATGAATGTTGAATTTTATTGATTGCAAAATGATCCAAAATTTATAATTTACATGAATAAAAAATCTACAAACTATGCATCATTTTTTTCAAATCATCCATGTTAATATTAACGGGAACTTGCATAGGATAGTCAAAGTCAATGGGGGCAAACCCATGCATTAGACTTGATTCTGCTGAGTTCTCCCGCGAAGTCATAATTTCTTCAAGTTTTTGCTCATCATTCGGCTCCGGTTCCATTCCTTGATTTCTTCTTTCTGCTCTAATCCAATCTCTGAGGCAAACTAGAACATTCATTGCATTGCTTCCCAATGAGTGTCGGTTGTCTCCAAGTTGCTGTCATCCCTGACTAAAGGCGCTCTCTGATGCAACGGTTGACATTGAACGTTCAAGATATCTCTAGCTAATGTTGAAAGCACAGGATATTGTGATTCATTATTCCTCCACCAATCCAACGTGTTGATCCATCGTCTGTGATCCTCTGGCGGCAACCGAAGATAATACATAAGCTCTTCCCGATAAGTTGATGTGTAAGCTCCCTCGTCAACACTGTTCCAACAAGGTAAATCATAAAAGGAATCAGGAAAACCACAATGTGCCGGCCTTTTAGAAAATGATGGCACCTCAGGAGGATAAGGAGCGACAGTTGGTCTGATATGTGTCGGTACAACTAAATCAACTAAATCAGCATAGTGGTTATATAATTTATCTATGTAAGAATTCGCATCAGACGTAGCCTTCCACAAATCAGGTTGTACTTGTTCAGAATCATTGTTAGTATTTATTTCTAAGTTACAATAAATAAGAGTACTAAAGTGGCACATAGTATGGTATTTAATGCACGGATTCAGCATAGCACCAACCAAGAAAATAGGGGGAATCGAAAAAAAATATTTTTTAAATTTAGTAAACATGGCTTCAACAACATTTTCATAACCTTCTTTATTTTTATATTCTTTGAGCAAACCAGAAATATCGGTTATATATCCCAAAATATTACAAACAGTAGGATAATAAGCACAAAAAAATTCAACCGTAGCTACATAAATTTTTTTCAAAAATTTAACAAGATCATTAATTACAACCCAATCAGAATCAAGTAGCATGCAATCGGCAGAATCAACAAATGTACCACAATGTTGGTTAAAAGCTAATGTAATAGGAACTCTATATTTATAACAAGTTTTTAAAAAATCATACGTAGAATTCCATCTAATATTAATTTCCTCAGGCATCAATATCGGTGTAAGTCCATTTTCTTGACATTTAACTTTAAATTCTTTAATTCTCGATCTACGATTATTTCCTTGTATAAAACCAGCAGCAAGACGGATTTTTTCAATATAAATCTCAAAAAACTCAAGACCATCTTTTACAATTAAATTATATATATGACATGCACATTTAATATGAAAAATTTCAGGTAACAGTGGTGATAGGTTAGATTTCAACTTTGTTATAGCAGCCTTGTTAACAGAAGCGTTATCAAAAGTGATACATACAATTTTATTTTCGATACCATAAAATGCTGCAACTTTATGTATCGAGTCAGCAATAAATTGTCCAGTATGTTTACGATCTTCATCATATAAAAAAGTAAGAATACGTTTTTGCATCACAAAATTACTATCCATCCAGTGACAAGTAACGGTTAAATAATTATTTTTATTTACAACACGACCAAGATCAGAAGTTAGGGATATTCTAAATTGGATATTTTTTAACAATGTAGATAAATAAAAATAATATTGTACATGAAGTCTAAAAATATCAGACCGACAAGTACTTCTAGGAATACCATTAAACATAGGATTATAAATTGCTTGAATATAATGAATGAAAGCATCAGAAGAAGGAAAACTAAAAGGCAAACAACCTACAATTATTTTTGCTATTTCTTACCGGTCCCTCAATTTATTATACTTCTTCATTACGTGGCCGATTGTTGGGTCCATTCTAGTTTGTGTGGGCCCACCAACAGCCTCACCACCTTGTATAATTTTTAACTCTCTTTCGTGGTCTTCAGCTAAATGTCTCATTAACGTACCCGTACCCTTTGCTTGCCTCCTCTTTTATGCTTATATATTTTTTTGACAAATATTGCATTGCACCGATATACGTTTAAAAATTTCCATGCAACACTAGTTTGTTTACGAGCTCTTGCGGCACGGGGAGGACGGGGAGGGAGATTAATCGATTCGGATCTAACGTTAGCATTTCCTACTTCGGGTGGCTCACCAATATTTTCATCATCTTCATCTAAATCAACCGCATCTACTTCATTTTCTTCTTCTATACATAATTTTCCTAAACTTCTAAATAATCCATATCGTAAGCACCTACTCCTATTTCTTCCTCAAAAGGTTGACTAAGTGGTACCGGAGGCGAAGGCACACGGGTATATCTAGTACTTGAAGTACCTCTACAGCTAGTAATTTGATTTTTGCTATCACTACCACTTTCAGGACAAATTTTTTTGACACTTTTACCGAGGTTTCTTAATTTATCCATATTATAAATCAAACTAAAAAATATTCAAAATACACAAAAAGTAATAAAAATAAATATTCAACAATTAATACACTAATTATAAATTAAAAGTAAGAGATGGAACGACAATACCAAATTTTGAAAGTATCCGAAGGTTGCGACTTTAGAAACTTCCACTCATACTTAGTAATCGCAAAATTAAAAAAATTAAGGTGAGCACTTTAGAAATTAAATATATAGAATATTTGAGAATTGAGAAATAAAATTTGAGAGAGAATGAGATTTGAGACTTGAGAGGACGAAAAATTGTGTGAAAAATGATTTGAAAGTGTAGGGTATTTATAAAATTTTTTTTGGGATTAAAAAATAATTTTAAATATATATTTTTTTTTTATTTGGGCCCAAACTAGCCGTTATAGCCGTTGGGCCAATGGCTAGTTTGGCCCAATTTTCCAAAATCTTAAAAAAAAATTAAAAAATTAAATAGGCTTATCCGGGCTTATCCTGGCCAGGCCAAACCGGTTAACCGGCGGGCCCTAACTGGGTTGAGTTCGGTCCGAGTTAACCGGGCCCAAATTCAAAACCTAATCGGACCGGAATCCGAGCCCTTAAAGCCCTTGGGCTTATCGGACTGGGTCAAACCGGTCCGATTTCCTTTAGTGGGCCGATTCAGATTGGTTAAAACCGGCCGATTTGACACCCTTACATTGGGCCAACGGCTAGTTTGGCCTAATTTTCCAAAATCTTAAAAAAAAATTAAATGGGCTTATCCGAGCTTATCCAGGCCCGGCCGAGCCGGTTAATCGGCGGGCCCTAATCGGGTTGAGTTCGGTCTGGGTTAACTGGGCCCAAATTTAAAACCCAACCGGACCGGGACCCGAGCCCTTAAAGCCCTTGGGCTTACCGGGCTGGGTCAAATCGATCCGATTTCCTTTAGTGTGCCAGTTAAAACTGGCCCGTCTTCTACGTACTTGAAAGAGTTAAGAGTGTCTTCATTTGACACATCAGACGTTCTCCTTTAATATGGAAAATAAGCCCCTCAAGAAAGCAAAATAAAATAAGCTGTTTACTCCAAAATATCAAGGTATTTTGATTTTAAGATCATGAAAGTCATTGATAGGTAAGTCATGTCTCATATATTCTGTAAAATACTCGCTTTTCCGAGGGCGTCCAAACACATCATAAGCTAAATTGGTGCTGACAAATAACCAACCTACAATGAATAGGGAAGGTATAGTAATGCTATGAATGACCCAGTATCGAATATTGGTAGTAGTATCAGCAAACAAATGTTTTCCTCGACTTTCAGATATGCTGAGATCCACATATTCTTGTACAGTGAAAGAGGATCGATTCAAGAGAAATAAAAAGTCATCTAAAAAATTCAAAAGCAGATTCATGTAGAATTGAGAAGGATATAAAAAGGAAAATATTGTCATTTGCTTGAGGATTAATGTATTTTTTTTATATGTGCAAGTATTCATGATTGTTACTCTTATATAGAAATAAAGAGGGTGTAACGACTATTTTGTCTTACTTGAGGATATTTTCGTTAATAACATCAACATTAATGATTTTTTTTAACTAAAGTCTTCAATCAATGATACTTCCACCTGCCTTTTGTCTCTACTGTTTTAGTTCCCCAAAATCTTCTTCCATTTCCATTTTCTCTATTTTCACTTCTCCTCACTTTATTCCCTACGCACCTTGACACCAAAATACATGCTTCAAATAAATTTTTTTGTTGGATTCATTCTACTTTAGGGTATTATTGTTTGCAAGTTGATAGCTAAGAGTAAAGCTAAAATCTTGAGTTAGATGAAGATCTGTCATAAGAGAAGAAACATTCAACTTTCAACTCTGATTACGACCCGAACAGAGGATTGATTAGTTGCCTTTCCAAAAAACTTTGTAATCGTTCTCGCTCAAAGATCAATAAACTAAGTTCTAATTTCAATATGTAAGTTATTTTTTAGTTCGTCTTAATATTATTAGTATTGATGTTGTTTTTTCTTGATTGAGCAGTCACTAATTTCGGGCAATTATGGTATGAGGTTTGTAATTTTGAATGAAGTAGCAAGAAGTAACGCGTGCATTACACACGTCAATGCCGGGTTAGATTTTGTGAGAAGTTGTTTAACATCCATTAGAGCTGGATCTGGAGCTTGAAAGGAGGATGTTAATATGGCATATTTGCAAAGGGTGTATTTTTTGGAATTCCACAAGTTCTTTTGCAGCAATGGATCAAAGAAAAGAAGCGAGAATGACTACTTACGCATTTGGTTTGTTTGTTTTTTTGAGTTTTGGTGATGGATCGTGATGGTTGTGTTTTGATTTTTGTACTTTTATTTCAAATTTGTTATTATTATTGTTCTATTATATCAATTAATTAGTCCAATTTTTAATCTATTTTCTCTAGATCTGTAGTTAATATTGTTATGATACTAACTAATTCAATTATTCTTTGGATCTCTTCTTAGTGTTGTTCTGTGATACTAACTAATTAAAGTTTTGATCTTTTTATATTAGGATCTGTAATTAGCTTTGTTTTTTATAACTTAAATTAAGGTTAAACCTCTATAATTGTTGTTGTTCTATGATGCTAATCGACGACATAGTTCCTAACTTTGCTATATTGTTCATCTTTAAAAATGTCTTTGCTGAAGAATCTTATGGTGTTAAGCTGTGCTTCTTCTGGTTGTTGATTGTCAGATATCCGATGGTTTTATTGCAGATATCTCTTGAAGAAGTCATAGGATATGTTGCTTTCGATGAGCTTATTGAGGTATCTTTTCTATTTTAACTTCAAACATGATGTAATGACTCCCCGTTACGGATAACTTTCTATATTACTTATTTCGAATAATGGGTTGTTCGGATGAATATTTGTACCTTGGTATCTAGAATAAAGCAAGCCTACGCTAATGACAACTTTGTTACCCATACTGGAAGTTGAAGTTCACTCAAGAGTTCAGGTTGTGATGTGATATTATATTCTAGGAAAAATTAGACAGGACATCTTTATAATTGCCTGCTCTATGTTAGCAAAGTTAATATTTTATCAATATAGGTCACTTTAAATTATTTTAACCCCTTATTGTAAATTGTAAAAAATCTTATCCCCTTTATCTAATGATTCCAGTTTATAGGTTTCTTTTGGTTTCCCTGTTGCTGAATTTTTGAAACGGAATCTCTCCTAATATCTCTAATGTACTTGAATGAAATTCCATCAAATGATTAACTACTGTCAGTTTGTTACTTGTCACAAGTTTGATAGCAAGAGGTTTTGTTGAGATTGTAGAAGAAATGTTATCCGTAATTTCAAGGAGTTGAAAGAATTGAAACGCATGCGCAGAGAACCTCATTACAGTAGTTGGTTTTGTGTTGTTGATGCAACATTCCAGTATGAGGTGCGATCAATTCTTAAGTTCATCTGTTTCATTATTCATGTGGTGTGCAAAGTATGAAGTGGACGCACTGCTAAATTTGTGTCTGATATCATTTTTGCATCCATATCTTATAGGGGACTGACATTTGGCTTTTTTACCCTTTAGTTTTTAACTCATTTTACCTTTTTCTTCCACCCTTTTAATTTTTAGATTTATGGATTATTAGTAAATCGTTGCCACTATGGTTTATAATCGTTTCTGCATATCATATCATTGATGGTATTTCAATTGTGAAAAACTCGAGAGTGAATCACTTGCTCCAATTTTTCTCTTCCACTACATCACCCCAGCTACCCACCAAATGCTGAATTAAAAAAGAGCAAAAACTATGGAACCGTGAGGCCTAACATACTAATGCTACCGATCAAAATATGCTACCACTCAGCTTAGTGCATATAAAGTGAAAGTGGTTGTTATATGCCACAAAATTAATGTCATTTTGCTTTCTTGTGTTCAGGTTTCTCTTTTGGGCTTATGAAAACTGCTTCTAATAGAGGGAAGAACTCTGTGGTCACCAAGCTAGCTGGAAATTTTATATATCTAGAACCAGAATATACCAGTAAGCATTTCATTTTCCTGTTAATCTACTCGCAAACATTTGTGGTGATTTCAGTAGTATATTCAAGCTTTTGGTGTTCTAATACATCTTATAATGATTCATTTCATTATCATTCCACATAAATAACAAGGATGGTTGAAAAATTGCGAGAATCAACATCTACACTATTTATTCATTGTGTAAATCTTATGCCCCGTAATTAACTGTGGACAGATGAGATGATTTTAAAAGGGTAGTCCGATGCACTAAAGCTACCGCTATTGAAAATCACAAAGTTTGAAATTTATATTCGTGGACAAATTTATAGTGATGACATTGTTGTATTGTCCTGTGGAAAGTCATATTACAAATGCATCGCAAGTGTTCACCTTGTGAGTTACTTACCTAGAGCCTCGGGCTATTTGTATGGAAGAATTTGTAGAACTTGATGAAAATTTGTCATAGTCTAATAAAAGTACATTGAAGGATGTTATCACGTCAACTCTACATGGCTGTACCTTTTCTTGGCAAATTTTTGTATTAGCTAACTATTTATATTGCAACTTTTTGGTCATGCATTTTAGGTTTGCATTGTACTTTGTATAGCTTCATGAATCAAGTTGATGGAGATATTCAAAGTAGTAGTTGTGGTGGCGGCTATGGTGATGATGAGGGCAGCAGAAGCAATATGGCTAGAATTTCCAACTTCAGCTGACAAAGAGTTGTCATACATGATAATGAGCACTATCAAGCTGATGTTCTACCTACTATGTCTGTTCAGGTAATTAAATAAACCCATGATTGGAATATGTTTCATGCATAGATTTGGGGATTCAGTTTGCATATTTATGAACCTTAGATACAGTTTTTGTTGTGTGTATATATATGAAATATTGGTATTGTAGCTGAAGGAAGATCAGATGTGTAAGAACAATTCTGATTAATATCTTGAAGGCACTATTGACGAAAAATGGAGGAGACAGTTTCAGAATTTAAGTTTTATGAATTTAATATTTAACGTTCTTAGGATTGAACCCATTATATATTTAAAATCGTATGTGTACTATTCATTGCAATTTTCATGAATTTTTACATATAAATTTGTGCTTCCTTTAGAAATTCATAATCTAATGACAGATTTGGAAATGGTTCATAGATATGCTCCATCCACCGCGACAACATTCCCTGCATGAACAACAATGATCTGTGTAAAGAAAAGTTGTCACACCACGAGGTATTTAGCAAAAATGCCACTGGTCTAACTGGTTATTCCCTTTTAGCCTTTACATTTGAGCATATTCGTACTCTGTCTTGTAGAATTTTCCTAGATTGTACAATGAATATAACAGAGTTTGTGCATCTTCTTCTCACTTACAAATAGCAGTGATATATTTTACTTAATAATAAAGTAAAGTATATTGCAAGATGTGGCCATGTGGGTAAGACTACATACAATAGATATTTGTGGTTTGACATTTTTTTGGACTCCGCACATAACAATACTTTAATACACCGGTCTGTCATCATTCTTAATTATAAGGATTGTGTTTGCTACTACCATTTAGAAAGTATTTTGAAAAAAGGAACAAGATTTGTCTATGAAAAAAAAAAGAGCCTTCAGCTAGAAAAATCACATTTCTAGAATGTACATTGGGAAGTTTAATTCACAGCTGATCATTTTATATTTATAAGATTCTCTAATTTTGACTTGATATGGAGTTAATTTAAGAAAGTATAATGACTTTTCAATCTTATGGTCTGCTAGGCTAAAGATATGTAGAATGTCCAAAATAAGTTAGAATCTTATTCTTTCTGAGAAATGTAGGTTGCAGAAACAAAAGGATGGAAAATCTGAATTTCGAAGAACAGTGGAAAAATTCTTACAAAACTCAGTGGCCTCCCTGTTGTCGGTTTTGTAAGAATTTCAAAAGTAAATTATTTAGCGGATCAGCAAAAGAAAAAGAAGTAGAATGTGAATGCGCAAATGACTGGCAACAAATGTACTGGGAAGCACAGTTGCAAAGGTACGAACATCAAATGATCTACTTCTTAGGGCTAACAACTATTTTACATGGTTTCAATTAACCTGTAATGTGATGATTCCATTTTGAGTTTTTGGAATGTTATCCCTGCTATAAGAACTTTGCTTCATTATTTGTTTTTCCTATTCATATATCAGTGTGTCTAGCTGTTCCTGATTATTTGTGGTTATTTTTTGATTCCTTAGTGTTGCATGTTGATATTGCCATGTAACTCTATGGTTCCCTCATGTTTAAGATATTCTTACGTTCAAGCTATGAACTTGACATGTTTTGATGAAAACCTATGTCCTATTTCAAGCGAATTACATGTGAATTCTCCAATTTATGATTTTAGTTATGTAATCATGCAACTCTCTCATGTTTAAGATATTCCCATGTTTAAATTCATGATCCCCATGTGTTTGGAGAATTGCCCCATGTTAAAGTATTAATCCCTACGTGATTGATAGAATGCCCGTGTGTGTTGAATAGAGTAATAATGACATGTTACCATGTGTTCTCATTCATCTACAAGTCCATAACCTCCAAAAGTTTGATAAAATGTCTCAGTGAATAATTATGCTGGAGATTTTAATTTTGATTAATAGATAGAATTTGAAAAACACTATTGTTTTCACATATTTACTTAGTACTTTTACTTTAAAAAAAGCTTTTTACTTACTTTTTAGGATTTCTAGATAGATGAACCAAATATAATTGAAATAACTCAATTTGAAATTGATTATTCTTTTTCAGTTCAATAGATAGAATCTGGAAAACATTATTGTCTCCACATATTTACTTTCTACTTTTATTTTAAAATAAACTATTCACTTACTTTTTGCCTTACAACTATTTTATTTTCACATGTGTCATGTCTACTTTCTTTTTACCTGAAATCTGAATTTTGAGGAAGAGTGGGAAAAACCTTATGAAACTCAATGGCCTCTCCGTTGCCAGGTTTGTAAGAATTTCTAGAGTAATTTTTGAACATTAAGGAATTTGGGATTTTAACTTTGATTACAAACTTTGCGGACTTTTAGATGGATGGACCAAATAATTGAAATAATCCAATTTTACATTGGATTCCTCTTTTTTCAGTTTAATAAATAGAATTTGAAAAACACTATTGTTTCCACATATTTACTTTATACTTTTACTTTTTTTTTTTAAAAAGCGTTTTACTTACATTTTAGGATTTCTAGTTACACATCGACATTGTTCAACAAACTTAAAAATTAAATCTCTTTTTCCATAGAATGACTCCCAATTAATACAACATGCTGAAATGGAGTTAAGAGCTTAAACGGTCACTCAACTTTGAACTTTTATCCCAAAAAGTCACTTAACTTTACATATTTTACTCAGAAAGTCAACCAACTCATTTTATTATTTTTCTAAATAACTTTTGCTTATGTGGAGTTTAGTTTTGTTTCTTGATTATTTCTTCTAATTTGTGTGAGCCTTGTATTTCCTGCTGCTGCTTTGTTACTACCATTGTTTATATTTTCTTATATTTTCTTATAGTAGTGGCTATGGGCATTGATGGTTGGATAGGGTCATGTTTGCGGGGGTTGGGGCGGGCGGTTGTTGTGGGGGCGGGGGAAGAGGAAAGGGCGGGGGTGGGAGGAAGGCCAAGGTTTGGCCTCAAGGGCGGTAGAGGAAGACGTGTTGATAGAGTTGGTAGGCTGAGGGTTGGGTCTTGGAATATAGGGACTCTTCAGGGTAAGTCCATAGAGCTTGTGAAGATTCTTAGAAAGAGGAGGATTAATATTGCGTGTGTTCAAGAGACCAAGTGGGTAGGGTCTAAGGCTAGGGATGTGGATGGTTACAAGATTTGGTACTCTGGGAGCGAGAGGCGTAGGAATGGAGTTGGCATCTTAATAGATGAAGAGCTTAGAGGTCAGGTAGTAGAGGTCAAGAGGATCAGCGATAGGTTGATGACTATTAAGTTGGTTATTGGGGGGGTTTACCCTGAACGTGTGTAGTGCTTATGCGCCGCAAGTAGGCTTGGATGGGGAGGAGAAGATACGGTTTTGGGAGGATTTGGATGAGGTGGTGAGAGGCATGCCTAGCTCAGAGAAGATTGTCGTAGAAGGAGATTTCAATGGGCACATCGGGGCGTTATCGGGAGGCTTTGGTGATTTGCATGGTGGTTTTGGTTTTGGGGAAATAAATGAATAGGGGGCTACTCTATTGGATTTTGCGAGATCCTTTGAGCTGGTGGTGGTGAACTCGGTCTTCCCGAAGAAGGACGATCACCTGATCACCTTCCAAAGTGCGATAGCCTAGACCTAGATTGACTTTTTATTGCTTAGGAAAGGGGATAGGGTGTTGTGTAAGGACTGTAAGGTCATCCTGAGTGAGAATTTTTTGACCCAGCATAGGCTCTTGGTTATGGATTTGGGTATAAAGAAGGATAGGAGGAAAAAGGGTGAGGAGTGTAGACCTAGAATTAAGTGGGACGGCTTGACATCAGTGAATGCGTGGGAGATAGGGGAGAAGTTAGCGGAAATGGGAGTGTGGGAGTGTAGGGGGGACATGGATAGTATGTGGGATAGGATGACTAGGTGCATCAGGGAGAATGCTAGTGAGGTGTTGGGTGTTTCTAGGGGCCGTGCCGGGCATCATCGGAGGGATTGATGGTGGAATGAAGAGGTTAATAAGAAAGTGGAGACCAAGAACGGAGCGTATGCTAAGTTGGTTGAGAGTAAGGACGAAGAAGAGAAGCGGATAAACAGGAAAGAGTACAAATTAGCTGGGAAGGAGGCTAAGTTAGCAGTTACGGTGGCTAAGACGACAGTATTTAAGAGCTTGTATGCGGGGTTACAGGAGAAAGGAGGGGAAAAAAGTTGTTTAGACTTGCTAAGGCTAGGGAGAGGAAGGGTCGTGACTTCGATCAGGTGAAGTGAATTAAGGGGAAGGACGGTACAGTGTTGGTGGAGGACGGCCACATTAAGAATAGATAGCAGTCGTATTTTCATAGGCTCTTGAATGACGAAGGGTATAGAGCTATTGTGTTAGGGGAGCTGGAGCATTCAAAGGAGTGTCAGGATTTTAGTTATTGTAGACGTTTTAAGGTAGATGATGTTAGAGAGGCTGTTCGCAGGATGCGAAGGGGTAGGGTGACGGGGCCTGATGAGATACCTGTGGATTTTTGAAAGTTTTCTGGCGAGGCTGGTTTAAGGTGGTTGACTGGATTATTTAACGAAATTTTCAAGAGGCAAAAATGTTCGAGGCTTGGAGGTGGAGTACTATGATCCCTCTTTATAAGAACAAGGGTGACATTCAGAGTTGCAATAACTATAGGGGTATTAAGTTATTGAGTCACTCTATGAAGATTTGGGAGAGAGTGGCCGAGGTGAGGCTAAGACGTATAGTGTCTATTTCGGAGAACCAGTTTAGATTATGCCTGGCCGCTCGACGACGGAGGCAATTCACCTGGTACGGAGGCTGGTTGAACAGTATAGGGAAAGGAAGAAGGACCTGCACATGGTGTTTATCGACTTGGAGAAGGCATACGACAAAGTCCCCAGGGAGGTGCTTTGGAGATGCTTGGAGGTGAGTGGAGTCCCGGTGGCATATATCAGAGCAATTAAGGACATGTATGATGGAGCTAAAACTCAGGTGAGGACGGCGGGAGGAGACTCAGAGCATTTCATTGTCTTGACAGGATTGCATCAGGGATCCACTCTTAGTCCCTTTTTGTTTGCTTTGGTGATGGATGTGTTGACACGGCGTATTCAAGGAGATGTGCCTTGGTGTATGCTTTTTGCGGATGATGTAGTTTTGATTGATGAGACGCGGGGGGAGGGGGGTGTGAATGATAAATTAGAGGTATGGAGATAAACTCTTGAGTCTAAAGGGTTCAGGTTGAGTAGGAGCAAGACAGAGTATTTGGAATGCAAGTTTAATGACGTGAGGCTGGAGAATGAGGTGGTAGTGAAGTTGAAATCACAGATGGTATGTAAGAGGGATAGTTTCAAGTATCTCGGGGCTGTGATTCAGGGTAACGGTGAGATTGATGAGGATGTCTCGCACCGTATTGGGGCGGGATGGATGAAGTGGAAGCTGGCTTCGGGGGTGTTGTGTGATAAAAAGGTGCCACCCAAGCTTAAAGGCAAATTCTACAGGGTGGCAGTCCGTCTGATCATGTTGTATGGAGCGAAGTGTTGGCCAGTTAAAAACTCCCACATTCAAAAAATGAAGATGGCGGAAATGCGGATGTTGCGTTGGATGTGTGGGCTGACTAGGGGGGATAGAGTTCGGAATGAGACTATTAGGGAGAAGGTTGGTGTGACTCCAGTGGAGAATAAGATGCGGGAAGTCCGATTGAGATGGTTCGGACACGTAATGAGGAGGGGCATGGATGCCCCGGTTCGTAGGTGTGAGAGGTTAGCTTTGGATGGTTTTAGGCTGGGTAGGGGTAGGCCAAAGAAGTACTGAGGAGAGGTGATTAGGCGGGACATAGAGCAGTTACAACTCACTGAGGACATGACCCTAGATAGGAAGATCTGAAAGACGCGAATTAGGGCAGAAGGCTAGGGTCAGTTTGGGTCGCTAGTGTAGGGAATTACTTGGTGGGGGTATTATTCTTGTTATAATACCTTGTTTCATACTTTATTACGAATCTGTTTACTTTTCTCTGTTTACTATTACTTGTGGGTGTCGTATTTATGTTATGCCATCTTGTTCCATGCTTTACTATGAATTTGTTTAGTATTTCGTGTCTCGAGCCGGGGGTCTATCGGAAACAACCTTTCTACTTCTTTAGAGGTAGAGATATGGATTGCGTACATCTTACCCTCCCCAGACCTCACTATGTGGGAATACACTGAATTTATTGTTGTTGTATAAAATATCCATTTAATGAGCTTTTACCCTTTCTTTCATTCTTGTTTTTTTATTTGATACCTACGTTTCAATTTTGAAAAGTCAACCGCAATACAGTCTCCAGCACATGTTCATTGAATTTCTTTTAAAAAATTACGTAATCTACATATTAGTAGCACTAGAATTAAAAAAGAAATAATACAGTTATAGTACTAGTATTTCCATGGGCTGATTTAAGGACTTGCCACTTTCAGTTAGATTTTGTATTTATTTTCAAAAGTTATATAAATATAATTGTTGAAACTAACAAAACATTTGAATGTCATCTAACGTCTGTTAGATTTTGGATTATGGTTTATCTTTTTTTAAAAAAACTTCAAGTTTGCTTAGAAAATCTCTAAACCTAATTTAAAATTAAAAATTCATAAGTTATAATAGCAGAAATAATAAAAAGAAAGTTACTTATTATATAATTATGCCAAAAAAAAAGATAACGGGCGAACATTTCCCATTAAATACGAACTTGTTATTATAATCATAAAATAATATACCACCAATCGTGCTAAGGCCTTTCATTCCGCATGACTCTAAGCTCTCTTCCACTATATATAACTCAAGTCACATACGTGAGTTGTGTTTTATTGTCATGAACTATCTCAATATTTTTTCCATGTTTAGCAGAATACCAGCAAAAGAGTATAGTTAGGAAGAATATATTTTTAAGAAGTGATCATAAATCGTGAGTACGAAGAGTAAAACGATGATACAAAAGAAAGGCTACGGCTCTTTTCGAAACAGTGTGACAATTAAAACATAATAAACAACAGACTATGATAGTATTACAAGCAGGAATCATAATACTATGGCTAGTCAACGACGAACACCAACAAATCTAAACCTTAGAGACGGAAGACAATACTCCTACACGATTGATCTTTTACCCTCGAGATGCAAGACAAAATTTGATGTTGAAATTTAGTATAGATTTCATAAATAAATGTTGATTTCAAATCATAACTTGAAACTGGGGTCTCAACACCTATGGACAAGTACATATTAAAAATAGGATTGAAATTCGTGAATTTATAGGGCTAGAAGTTGAATACGTACATTGTGTGCGTATTTATATCAGTGGGTATAATTTATTTTTAAAATAGTCCTTTTAGCTATAGATACAGAGAGCATAAAACATTTATTATTTATTAAAAGAGGATTTAATAAATAAATTTATAGTCGATTTTAAAAGTCTAAATATTAGAAAAATTAACATAGAAGTGTACTATTATTTACATACATAGTTGAAATAAAAAAAAATATCTTGATAGGATAAATTCCTAATATTAAGACATCTGACATAGCTCAACTAAAAACCATACAATAATAAAAAATGAAGTTGATTTTATAATCTTAAATATTAAGACTATAATTAAATTATAAATTTCTCTAATATGTCTTTCTTTTGGAGGGTAAAAAAGTTGTGAGTATATGGTGTTAGAAATTTCTACTTCTATAATAATCATACAAGATAATACCCCTTTCTTTAAATGTAGGCATCAAATGAAAGAAAGGGTAAAAAGGTCATTAAATGAATATTTTATATTTTTCAAAATTTTGTTATTAAAAAAAAATTTATATAAACAAAAATTAGTTAAAAAATAATAAAATGAGTTGGGTGACTTTCTGAGTAAAACATCTAAAGTTGAGTGAATTTTTGAGTAAAGTTCAAAGTTAAGTAACTTTCTAAGATTAAAAATTAAAGTTGAGTGACCGTTTAAGTTATTAACTCTGCTGAAATGAGACAGAATCAGAATATGTTCAGAATTCGAGTGAAAAAAGTAATTTACCGCACTGATCATACAATCTCTGAAAAAGTCAACATTTTATCCTGTACTGAAAAAGCAAACATCATGCCCTCTCTTTCTGCACCATCCACATTCCATATCAAAGAAGGAAGCAAGAAGCAAAAAAAAAAGATTTCACTTCTTCTGTTGAACAGGCCGAACAACAAAGTGAATGCCAGAATATGCTCAAGATGAAACAAAAAATGAAGTCATCGACTCCAATGAAAACAAAAAAAAATGTTGCCAACACATTGCTTTCATATTATTTCTTTCAATAGTTATAATATAGCTTCAATATAATTTATACTATACTATTTTCTCACTACTTATATTACACTCTCTTTCATTCTTGTTAAATATATTTGTAGGTTGGTGAACCACATATTATAAAACATAATTGTATTACCTGCAAACATATCTTCGTCCGTGCACAGAACGTGCTCGGACTCACTAGTTTTTATATACGTGCAAATGTGCAACTTTATGGATTTCCATGATATAATTGTGATCGTATGAGGCCATAAGTACATTCTTGAATGTTGGGTCAATTATTATACAAGACTATTTCGATTAAATTGGACAACTCAAAATCTTAATAGCTCAATTTAATTGGATTAACTAATGATTGTTTCTTTCTTATACCGTGCTTAACTATTATTTGTTAAACTAGTTTTCCCAATGACTGAAGCACCACCAGATTCCTCTATTGCCATAGATAATAAATAAATGGACTCTATAAAGACCGTACGGGTATATTGTTGCTCCAACATTGTTGCCATTGCAGTGGTCTAAACTCTAAGTCCACTTTACTTCTTCATCCCATGGTCTGAGCCAACTTTTATATTTTAGTCCAAAAAGAGCACTAGAGAAAAGGTATGCAATTTATTCATTTTCCGTCCACAAAGAGAGCAAATTGGGCTTCCATTCATACCCCAATTGGATCAATCTTTCCTTAATTTGAAGTACTCTAACTGGATGGACTCAATTGTAAAATTAAGTGGTCCTGAGTGTAAATAATCAAACTTGATGGCCTTGACTTGTGAATCTCTTAACTAACTTCTCTTTCTGACCATATCCTCGTGGACTGTCAGTCTTCTTTCACTTTTGATCCAAAAATTGTTGTACTTTGTTTGAGTTACTAAAATGGCCAACAAAGTCTCCAACTTCTCGGATCTGATCCAACGTGTCACTGCTTCTTGCTTGCTCCACCCACTCTCCTCCAACGCCCACATCTCCAATGCTCATGACGAATCTGAAGATGACGACAAGTACACTACAGAAGACGAAGAACAAGAAGAAGAGGAGGAAAACACACCGTATAATGTGGAGACTGTGGAAAAGTTTGAGGTGAAAAAGGAGGACACACAAACGGAGAAAGTAATTGAAATGGAAATGCTGTTAGGTGAAGTGTTTGATGCAGTATCGGCAATGAAGAAGGCGTATGTTAGTCTACAGGAAGCGCATTGTCCTTGGGATCAGGATAAAATGCGCGTTGCTGACGTGGCTGTGGTATCTGAACTGCGAAGGCTTGGAGTGTTGAGGGAAAGATTTCGTCGGAATGTTGTTAGAAGTGGAAGCGGAAGAGGAGACTGGAGAGTCGGGGCGGCAACGTTGAGAGAAGTAGTGGCGCCGTATGAATCCGCTTTGGATGAACTGAAGCAAGAAGTGAAGACGAAAGAAATTGAGATTGATGATTTGAAGGAGAAGTTGAAAATGGCGACGCTGGTTAGCAGCAATAGTAATGGGAAGAAAAGTAAGTCGAAACGGAGAGTTAGCTGCAGCAGTCAAGCTCAGGTTAATGTGTTGCCGGCACCTGATTTGTTCGAAGCTACAGTGAGTTCAGTTAAAGAAGCGTCAAAATCTTTCACGAGTTTGCTTCTCTCTTTGATGCGTTCTGCTCACTGGGACATTGCGGCAGCAGTGAGATCCATTGAAGCTGCTTCATCCAACACCACCACTACACCAACGGCGGATTCAATTGTCGGAGCCAACCACGCAAAATACGCACTGGAATCTTATGTGAACCGAAAAATGTTCCAAGGATTCGATCACGAGACATTCTACATGGACGGAAGCTTATCATCACTGCTCCAGCCAGACCAACACCGCCGCGAGTGTTTTACACAGTACAGGGACATGAAAGCAATGGATCCAATGGAACTTCTGGGAATTCTCCCAACTTGTAGTTTTGGGAACTTCTGTTTCAAGAAGTATTTGGCTATAGTGCACCCCAAAATGGAGGAGTCTCTGTTTGGTGATTTGGAGCAGAGGCGTCAGGTGCTGGCTGGGAACCATCCAAGGAGTCAGTTTTACGGGGAGTTTCTTGCGCTAGCAAAGGCTGTTTGGCTGCTGCATTTGCTGGCCTTTTCTTTGGATCCTCCACCAAGTCATTTCGAGGCGAGCAATGGATCTGAGTTTCACCCCAAGTATATGGAAAGTGTGGTGAAGTATTCCATTTCCATGGGGATAGGAGGGAGAATGGGTAGTGGTTTAGTTGTCGGGTTTCCAGTTAGTCCCGGGTTTAAGCTCGGAAATGGATCAGTTGTTAAGGCCAGGGTTTATTTAGTCCCCAAAAATGGGTTTTAAGTTTTTTGGATGGACATAAATTAGTCCATGCACTACTTGCCTTGTCTATGTATTAGTCCTACTAGTTGGTATCAAAAATAACAAAAGGGTACATTTGGCTTTGGGATCATTTTTGTGCAAAAACAATGATTGAAATTATGTCTCTTGTTTACCGGTAAATTTAAAAAGCTTAGTATAATTTTTGCTCTGGTAGACTTAACAATGTAACGTTTGCTCGCCTTTGTGAAATGAATCTATCACCCAAATAACGGTTATCTTCGAACCTTAAATTCCACTTACTAATTTTTTGCAGTTTTTGGTACAACTTCACATATGCCCATCTTTTTTCTGTTTATTTTCTTGTTACTGATACATTGAGGTAATTTTGGACTTAGATTATGATGCTTCGAGGAAGTTAATGAAAGTCCCCTCTTTTGGGGACTAGGCCATAGGGTAGAAATTCTGTGTGCATATATATATATGACGTTCATTTTCTTTTCAAGGTCATTGCTTTTTGAGTTTTCTCTTATTCTCAAAGCTCGAGGATGAGTTCACCAATGTTTATTTTCAATTATACTTATAGATAGCTTCTTTCCATGTTGATCCTATCAAGAAGGTAGATTCAGTGGGAAAGAATATACAACATTAATCTTAACAAGAAAACAATGTTAAGGTTCTTGATTGGATCAAGCTCCGGAAGATAGACTGTTTTAGTCTGTATGCTGTTCTCAGTGTGTTCAATAGAGTCTGCAATGTCTCCTATTTGCTTTGTGCAAACCAGATTCTGTTATTTTGCAATTGTTCTTTACCTGTATCTGCATAAGCTACAGAGTGCAGTGTCTACTATCTCAAGCTCATTGCTGTCATCTTTTTTTTTCCCGGCTCACTTGCTAGACTTGCCTTGTGCATGAATCTTGAATCCATTGACTATCAACCTTCCTTAGGCTCAGAACTGGTTCTGACAATTATTGTTCACTCTATTTCAGGTATTTGAATTATAATCCTAGTAACACAGTTCATGGCGTTATTCATGCACTCTCCTTATATACAATAAAAATATAGATAGAGAAAGAGACATGAAATTGATGTATGCTCAATCACCTGAAGATTGTATATTTCTACATAACAACAAAACTGTGTATATAAAATTTACAGTAAATGGAATATCAACTGCTGATTAGCAGGAGAAAACATTCAGTAGTGAGCTTCTAGATCTAATCAGGCATCTAAATGTTGCTTCCAATCCATCTTCAAAGCTAACAAGATAAGCCTCTAAGCTTTTGAGCTTGGTTTCTAAGCTCATGTTTTCTTCTAGCGCTGCTGGTGCTATGCTTTCTTTGTTTATCAATCTTGAAAGCAGTGACCATTTAGATGGCTTAGGCTTCAAAAGTGGGGCACACAAGAAGGACAAAGCATTTGGAAAGTTGACAGGCATACTGCATTAGCTTTCTTTAGTGCTCTAATCACAGATACTGTAACTTGATCTGCCTCTAGCAAGACCGATACTGCAGTCTCTTGATCCATTTGCTTCAAAGTCGAGACTAATCTTTTGGCGTCCCGCTTGATCTTCTTGATGAAAGAGGTAAATCTTTCAACGCTGTCATCTGTAGTTGAATCTCCTTTTCTCCTTCTGAAG
Organism: Capsicum annuum; assembly: GCF_002878395.1. Classification (NCBI taxonomy): domain Eukaryota; kingdom Viridiplantae; phylum Streptophyta; class Magnoliopsida; order Solanales; family Solanaceae; genus Capsicum; species Capsicum annuum. The sequence goes on from NC_061112.1 coordinate 138,144,180, forward strand.
GAGGATTGAAGATCTCTTACATTTTCTTTACATCGTGAGACAAGTTCCTTTATTGTGCCACAAAGGTCAAGAAGCCTCACTGATTTATCCAATAAATCATCAAGCCATTTTTCATGTAGACTCTGGGAGAGGGTTTGAGGTAAGTTGAGAAAATCATCTATGCACTTGTACAATTTCTCCAAACTGAGGAGACCATTGCTCACAGCTTCTGGTGCAGTTGATACTTCCAATGATTTTAGCTTGTTTAGCTCCTCTTCAACTCTCTGGGTGGTTGGGTGTGATCTGCCAGGCAAACTGAGTGATCGAACGTGATTAGGTTTTGAAGAAAGAGCAGCCATTTCTTATGATTTTCTTTCTGATGTGGGGATTTCTAAAATTTGTGTTAGCATTGAAGATTGAGATTTGGTATTTATAGGCAGACAGCCATAGCAGTAGAGACAATGAACAATGGCCTAATTAAGTAAGCATGTGAGTGCTCCGCTGGATGCCGTATTTCTTCAGTTGTTTAGTTAGTTTCCGTCATGTAATAGGTGGCCAGGTAAGGTTGTCTCCTCCATAAATGCTTAAATCCATCAATTACTATAACACAGAATAATTAGATAATTGAGGTATAAATAATTACATACTAATGGGAATATTTTAAGGGGTCAAGACTTTCAAAAGGGGCTAGTTGGTCAATTATAAAATTCATAATGCACGATTGAAGTTTAGTTTATGGAATTGTACATGTATGGAAGTTTTTCTTTTGGATTTGTTAGGTAAGGGGTTGGAATCATATCTCTATAAGCTTCTCAACTAGATGTAATGTTTCCAATAATGCCGGGAAATTCAGAAAGGCCTTATGCATTTTTTCAAAGTAATGAGTGGTTTCCATGAGGAACTTATTAATAAAATGTAGAAGAGCACATATGAGCTGTATAATCTAATTAGTTAAATTGTGTTAAGATATGGTGTACAAGGTGATGTAACAAAAGAATACTTCATCATATGCAGGACGGGGCTTCTTGCCTGATGTCACCCATGCCTCAGTTTCTGGCATAGTTGGTGAGTTCTAATACCTGTGAAATATTGATCTATTCTCATGCTTAATCTTTTATACTCTTGATTTTAGTGAAGAACTAAACAATAAAATATTAGAAACAAAACTAAGAACTTAGAGTATGAAAAGTTTACTTTTCTATAGTTCATCAACCCTCATGTCTGGCACGTGGAGAAACACCAAAAGGTTCTGCGAAGATACATTAATCAAAGGAAGCTGAGTTTTACAGGACACGCACAGATCAATAATACATGCCAGTGCAATCATATCCTGTTAATTGTTCCCAAGATATGGCTATGATTTCCATCCTTTTAATCAGTCCAGCAGTACGTGGCTTCTGCTGGCTGCTCACTCAAGGAAAAATATTCAATCAAATCAATAATGGGAGTGTGTTGATAATTTAAACATTTAATTTTGTGCATACATGTCTGGCTGGTTATTTTCTGCTTGTTTAATGTTTACTAAATTATTGACTGAATAATTGTTCTCCTGTACAACTCACCCTCCAGAACAAAGAGAAGGAAAATTTACATTTTTTCAAACCTTTGCAAGTTATAACCATGAGTTTCACATTCTCTCTGAGATATCTTATTTATTTAAGTATGCTAGGAAAGGAACTCTTAAGAATGAAGAATGAACCAGATGGAGAGAATATATTCAGGAGAGAGCCCCTCAATCTGATCAGGCACCTAAATGCTCCTTAAAATCCATTGTTAAGGGTGACCATCGAAGGATTCCTGCCAAGTTTTAAAGTTAATGTTGTCTGCTTGACTTTCATATGCTGTTCTTAGCCTTGTGCACCAATTTTAAAACAAGAACCACTTAGATAATTTGGCTTTAAACTTGGAACAGATTAGAAGTAGCAAGAGCATTTGCAAAATTGGCTTCCCTTAGCACTACTCTAATCACATATGCAGTGTCCAAATCTGAATCTTGGAATTCTGATTCAGCAATCTCTTCATCCATTTGGTTTAAGAGTTAAGACGAGGACTAACTTTTGGGCTCCTCCTTCATCTTCTTGCTGATGAAGGTGATCTGGTGAATCTGGCTTTTGTACTTGAGTCTCCTTTTTCCCTTCTTGTTGTTCTATGGAACACAGAGAAGAAGAAAACGTTTGAGGATAAAAAAATATTCTGCTTGTTTACTCAGCCAAATATGAGAATATAACTAGACAAAAATACTCCTATTCTATTTCTAACTAGGAAACTAATAAAATTCTATTCTAACCTCAACTAGGATACTAATAAATCCTATTCTATATCAACTTAGATAACTGAATTTCAGAAATAAAATTACTAAACTAAAAAGAAAAATAACAGCAAATAACTCAATACTTCAACACTCCTCCTTGAGATATTTGCTGGTAACTCCAAGTTGTTCATTAAGAGTTTCAAATCCAAGATGTCTTTCTGGCCCTGCTTTATCCTAGTGACATAATCCTTCATCTCATCACCACTCTTGGTGGAATGGTAACGAAGGAGGTCAGCCAATTTGGCTTTGTTCTGGCTGTCTTTATGAATGCCCATCTTCAAGTTCTTTGAGAAAGCTTCATAGAACTTGTTATAGTCCTCTTTGTTCTCATCAATTTCATTGAACATCTCAATACATTTCTTCACAAGGTTCTTTCTAATCACCTTGAGAATGTTGTTCTTCTTTTTTCGAGTTTCAAATGCTAACATAGCAACTTGCTTCAAGAAAACTGCAAGCTCCTCATCTTCAGAAGCCTTGGCAAAAGTTGCAACAAACTTATTTGTACTGTGGAGGTATTCAGCCCTTGAATATTTAATCCAGAATTCTTTTCCTGACATCTTTTCAGGAACAAAATTTAAATATGCTTGGCAGAAAGCTAGTTTCTCAGGAAAAATCTGATGAATTACCTCTGAAAAGCATTCAATCAACAATTACAAATATCTTGTCCTTCAAAGTTGCACCAGCTAAGTTACCCCGTTTCTCTTTCAAACAAGGGCACATAGTCCATTCATCATTAGCTGGGTTGTACGATTCAACTGTGTCATACCACAAGTTTCCAGTTCCACCACCAAATACATAAAATTCTCCACTCAGTTTTGCAACAGAGGCATATGCACGAACTGAATTCATTGGTTTAAGTAAATTTAACACATCGAATGAAGGTAAATACGAGTCCAATGCTGATAACCATGATACACCATCATATCCTCCTGTTACGAAAATCATCTCATGCTTCAGGTGTCTATCATCAGTATGGTCAATCATTATTTCATCAGCACGTGTACAAACAGTATTTGAGGACTCCAACATCATACATCTATATTTTAACTGTTTAATTTCTTGTTCAGCGTGAGCCATCTTCTGCTCCAAATAATTCATCTTACGATTTTTCTCTTCTATAAAAGCTTTTAGTTCTTCCAAATACTCCAGCTGGTCTTCCTTGAGGAAGAGAGTTAATTTTGTTCCTTTGCCCAATTTCTCAACATTTACATCCCTCGTAACAGTGAATGAACCACCTGCTTGTGATTTGTCATTGTTTGCTTGGTGGCCAAAATAACCTGCTCATATTGACTACTTCGGAAAACTTGCTTAGAATTTAAGTTCCAATTCAAAGGAAAACTTCTTTTTATCATTTCAACTGTAATCACTTCTTGGCCGCTAGAATCAGAAACAACACATTTTTTTATCTTTGAACAGTAACATATAATCTCGTTCTAGCATTTGACCAACACTCAATAGATTTTGGTCAAGAGCAGGAACTAATAAAACATCTTGAATAAATTTAGTACCTTTGGGAGCTTTAATTGCCACAGTTCCTTTTCCAACAATCTCCAACGTGGTTTTATTGGCCAACTTGACACTACCTTTGGCAGATTCCAACTTCGTAAAATATTCTTGTTTGCTGGTCATGTGTTGAGTGCAACCACTGCCCAGAAACCATGTATTTTTATTATTCTATCTTGTTGCTGCCATCGCCGTAAGCACAAACTCCTCCTGTTCTTCAACTACCGAAAAGTTGGCTTTTTGAGTTTGTTGGTTGTTTTCCTTATTCACTCTGCAAAACCTTTCAATATGACCAAGCTTATTGCAATATCTACACTGGAGAGGTGGTTTATTCCCCTTAAACCAACAATCATCGTCTTTATGATTGTTTTTTCTACAATACTTGCATGGAGGAAAGTTCTCTCTCTTCTTGACTTCATTGCGAGAATCGCCTTGATTATTTCTACTAGAATTAGTAGAAGTTTCTGGGATTTTACCTTCCTCTTGCATCTGTATCTTCCCTTTGAACTTGGCTTGAAGAGCAGTTTCAGTAGCTTCTTTTAGTCTTAAGGATCTTCTTTGCTCTTGAGCTTGAAGAGCATGTACAAGTTCTGAAGGTGACAGTTTTGTGAGATCCTTCGAATCTTCGAGTGAGGAGATCTTTGCTTCAAATCTTTCCGGCAAACTCACAAGAACCTTTTCCACGATTCTTGAATCTGTAAGCTCTTCTCCCATAAGTCTGATTTGGTTTACAACCTTCATCAACTTGTTGGAGAATTCTTCACTAGTTTCTGAATCTTTCATTCTGAGAATTTCAAACTCTCTTCTCAGATTTATCACTTTTATTTGCCTAACCTTGTCACTTCCGTGAAATTCTTCTTTCAACTTATCCCAAGCCTCCTTTGCAGTCTCACTTGCCATAACTCTAGCGAAAATTACTTCTGAAAGTGTTGATTGTATGCAAGAGAGAGCCTTAAAGTTTTTTGCAACCTTTCTCTATGATTCTTAATTTGCGCTGTTGTTGGATTATCTGGCAAAGTATTTACCTCTCCTCCAACCTCTACCACTTTCCATAAATCATATGCTCACAAGTATGTTCTCATCTTGATAGCCCAAATTGGATAATTCTCACCAGAAAATATTGGGGGCGAAGGAATTGAAAAATTGTTGGAAGCCATAACAGTCTTGACTTTTATGCAGGGTTATTTTTGGGGTCTTCTCTCTCACAGATCCCTCAAGAAATTGGCTTTGATACCAATTGTTGTTCTACAGAACACAGAGAAGAAGAAAACGTTTGAGTATAAAAAAATATTCTGCTTGTTTATTCATTCAAATCTGAGAATATAAATAGACAAAAATACTCCTATTCTATTTCTAACTAGGAAACTAATAAAATCCTATTCTAACTTCAACTAGGATACTAATAAATCCTATTCTATATCAACTTAGATAACTGAATTTCAGAAATAAAATTACTAAACTAAAAAGAAAAATAACAGCAAATAACTCAATACTTCAACACTTCTAATAGAGGATTGAAGAGCTCTGACATAGGCAGAGAGACACTTGTACGTTAGCTTTGCAAAGTCTAGCAAGCCTGTCCATGGCACTATGCACTAGAAGCTAGCCACGGGGCGCCGTTAGGTACGACCAACAGGTAAAAGGGAAGGCTATTAAGCCCCCTGAACATTTTATATGTTAAAACTAACTAACCAACTCCACAATTATGCAATAGAATCCAATTAGAATTGGAAGATTTTAGGAAAGAAATCCATGATACAATCAGGCACTTATGTTCTTTCCAAATTATATTCGAACTTGTCAAGCTGAGCCTAAAATGAGTGCCAGCCAAGTTTTAGCCTAGTCAAGCTCCTTTTAAATCTATATTTGGGGAGCTTGCGGATCATTGTTTTCATGGACTGCTAGTGGACTTTTTGGGAGCAATGCACTTAAGCTTGCTGAGCAAGGACACAATAGTCTCTCAAATTAAACTGATATTGAGTCGAGCAAAATGGCAGTGTTAAATTTTCCATTTAATCATTCGAAAGAGTGCTATGTTTGGCTGCTTTGCCATGCTGATCTGGGGCCAGATCTTTTTGCTGGATCTTGATTTTCTTTTCTTTTTTTAATTTGGCTGAGTAGCTAGAAAAAAAAAGGACTAAATATTAGCCTCCTGATTTTATTTAATGCTTCCGATTATCTCAGAAGACATATGATGAAATCAAGATTGTCATAGTTACAGTGGTCACCACATCTATGGACTAAGATAAGCAGATCATAAACTATATTTCTACTTTATCAGTGATGCATAAAAATATGGTCGTTAAGTAAAATACTGAAGAAGTTATTCATGCTCATTCTGTCCCTTCATTAGCTTGATTTTTGGAGCCAATTACGTAAAGTATGTAATAAATGTACCTGATATAAGGTACATGGAGATACTGTGAAGTTCTTTCTTTGTGCTGAAACTCACAGGCATAACCTTTTAAATTTTGATCTGAGAGAGAGAGAGAGGCGGGGCAATAAGTGGTGTAAAATCTTTCACTTGAAGTTTATGTATTTCTAACATAACTACAAAACTGTTTGCATACAATTACAGGTGTGGAATAACAACCGCCAGATTAGCAAGAAAGAACATTGAGGAGCGAGCTTCTAGATCTAATAAAGCACCTAAATGTAGCTTCCAGTGCATTTTCAAAGCTGTCAAGGTAAGCCTCAAAAGGTTCCAGCCTGGTTTCTAAGCTTGTGTTTTCTTCTTGGACTTCAGCTGCTATTCTGTCTTTGTGTACCAGTCTTGAAAGCAATGACCATTTTGATTGTTTAGGCTTCAAAGGTGGCACAGACAGGAAGGACAAGACCATTTGGAAAATTGAAATGCATACTACATTAGCTTCTCTTAGTGCTCTAATTGTAGCTATTGTTTCTTCATCTGCATCTAGCAATACTGGTACCACAGTCTCTTGATCCATTTGTTTCAAAGTCAACTCTAATCTTTTGGCATCCCTCTTGATTTTCTTGCTGAAAGAGGTAAATCTTTCAGCGCTGTCATCTGTTGTTGAATCTCCTTTTCTCCGTCTGAGAGATGATTGAAGATCCCTTACACCTTCTTTGTATCGTGAGACAAGCTCCCTTGTAGTGCCGCAAACATCAAGAAGCCTCACTGATTTTTCCAATAAATCGTCAACCCATTTAGCATCTACACTTCGGGAGAGGGTTTGTGGCAAGTTGATAAGATCATCTATGCACTTGTATAATTTTTCCAACCCGAGTAGGCCATTGTACACAGTGTCTGCTTTTGGTGCAGCAGGTACTTCTAATGATTTGAGCTTGTTGAGCTCCTCTTCTACTCTCTGGGTGGTAGGGTGTGATCTCCCAGGAAAACTGACTGATCGAATGTGATTGGGTTTTGAAGAAAGAACAGCCATTTCTTAGTTTTTTTTTTCTCTGATGAGGAGATTTCTCAAACTGGTAATTGAATTGCAGCTTCAGAGTTGGTATTTATAGTTAGACAGACATAGGAGGAGACAGGTTGAGCAGTAACCTAATTAAATCAGCATGTGATTGCAATGCTGGATCTTTTTGGAACTCGTAAACCTGCTACACATTTGGCCAACAAAGGTTCTGGTGATTACTTTCATTAGTACTCGTAGTTATGGGATGAATGTGCGGCATCTAATAATCATGTGCGTGTTTAAAAGATTTGATCCTTTTTGTCTCCAGAAATGGTGCCAATACTCTGACGCACAAATTTTTTATAGGTATTATGTGATTGAAGATGCATCAGCTTCAAGGAGCCTGCTTTTTTTTGTTCAGTTGTTTAGTCGGTTTCCGTCATGTAACAGGTGGCCAGGTAAGCTTGCCTCCTCCATAAGCTCAAATCTGTCAACTACTAGAACACAAAATATTTAGATAACTGAGATACAAATGATTAAAAAGTGGTGGGAATATTATAAGGTTTCAAGACTTTAGAAGGAGCTAGTAGATCAAATATAAAATTCATATTGCACGATTGAAGTTTATTCTATGGAACTGTACACGTATGGAAGTTTTATATTTGAATTTGTGAGCTGTATTATCTAATTGATTAGGATGTGTTAAGATATGGTGCGCAAAGCGAATAGCAAAGAAATTTTTCATATTCAGATGTGCACGAGTACCTTCTTGTCTAGACATTACCCTTTATTCAGTTTCTATCATGGTAGGTGAGTTCTAATACCTCTGATATATTGAGCAGTTTTTTTTATGAAGCTTCATGCCTTTAATTTTTTACTCTATGCAACTTTGGAGAAGGTTATCTCATAAACAATAAAGTGAATTTGTTTCCTTTAACAAGGAACATGATTAAGAACTTGCAGTATGACATCATCTTGTAAGGTTTTCTACTTTTGGTATACTTCTTGTATACGGGCAAGCTTTTGCCCTTGTCTAATGAAATTTATTACGTTATTAATTAAAAAGAAAAAGAAAAGAACTTGCTGTATGACAATTTTAGTTTTCGCCTGTTCATCAATCCCGAGGGGGTTAACATGTACACGAAAGGTTCTTTGAAGACGAAATAATCTAAGATGAAGCTAATGAACAAACACAACAAAACTTTACCTATACGTCACACCTAATTAATATAAATTGTGTCCTTGAGATAATTTATCAATTTCTGTTTTGTTTAGGTCCCAAAATAGACTAAATCACTCAATATTCTTTGAATAGTTTTTAGTTTTATCCTTTCTTCTTTATAGAAATGTCTTACTTTTTTGAGTTACTTTTAGATGATCAGCCAATAAGTAAATAAAGATTTTCTTATAAAAAAATAGATGGAAAGATTTACAATTCGGAGGCCAAACTATCGCATGGCTATATCTTTATAGAAAATGACACATAAATTGGAGACTCATAAACTTATCCTGTAATAGAAAAAACCTACGGAGGATTTGCGGTTGAAACAGCCTTAGAAACTTGTAATATGTGAGAATAACATCAGTCTATTGTTAATTTAGATATCTGGTTATTGCACACGGATGGGAACAAAATCATGAAAAATGAGAGACACCGATTAGAATTGTCATATAATCTTTCACTTGTATATTGTCCTTTTCTATCATAACTACAAAATTGTATATACAAAATTCGGTCAACTATATAGTTTAGAAGGAAACTGTATTTAGGAGAGAGCTCCTTGATCTAATCAGGCACCTATATACTCTTTCCAATCCATTCTCAATGTTATCAAGTTGAGACTCGAAAACATCCAGCCTGGTTTTCATGTTCATGTTTGGTTCTTGGACTTCACATAATACTCTTCCCTTATACGCCAATCTTGAAACCAAAGACCACATAGATGACTTAGGCTTCAAGAGTGGCACACACAAGAAAGACAAGAGCATTTGGAAAATTGGAATGCATGATGTGCTGGCTTTTCTCATTCCTTTAATCACAAATGCTGTTTCCGTATCTGCATCTAGGAACACTGATCCTTCAGTCTCGTCATTCATTTTCTTTAAGTATAAGAATAATCTTTTAGCGTCCTTCTTCATCTTTTTGCTGAAAGAGGCAAATCTGACTATGCTGGCTTCTGTGTTTGAATCTTGTTTTCTCCTTCTGAAAGATGATTCTACATCTCTTACATTGTGACACTAATTCCCTTATCATGCCACAGACATCAAGAATTCTCATGCACTGTTCCGATAAATCTTCAAACCATTTTCCATGTTGGGAGAGGTGTGGCGAGTTAAGAAGATCATCAGCGCATTTGTATAGGTCTTCCAAAACAAGTAGACTACTGCAGATAGTCTCTGCTGTTGATGTAGTAGATACTTCCAGTGTCTTGAGCTTGTTGAGAATCTCTTCCACTCTATGATTATGCGGTCTACTGGGCAAACTGATTGACCTAATGTGGAACGCTGTAGTAGCCATGGCTGTAAGTGTTTCTATGTAGTGAGATAATCTGAACTGTGTGATGAACAAGAAGTACCAAGAAAGGTCATTTATATAAGCAAATAGGCATTCAAGACGAGAAAATGTGGTCATGTGGGTATCCCTTGGAATTTGGTAAATTGCTACGCATTTGGCAAACAAAAGCTCTAATAATTAGTCATCTAAATGAATAAAATATGTGGCTTTGCCTTCATATGGGGTTCAATTACAGGCTGCCCTTTCCCACACTACTAAGCGTTGTCGCATCATTTGGTGGAGCAATCACGATGCTAACAGCATGGCTCCATTGGCGCTGTCTCGTTTGGAGGAGCTGGTGTTCATTAATATAATACAAAATACAAATTAGAAGATCTGAGAAGATATTTTGGCCAATATTCAAATGGACATGTTGTGTATATTTAATTTATACACGTATGTCTGGTTGTTTGCTATATTTGATTTGGAAAAGGAAAATTAATTGATTACCAAATTGCACCATGTCCAATGAGTAATATTATTGCCTGAAATTTCTAAGCAACAAGTTATTTCTTATTCTTTTTATGGTTGCAGACTGGAAAACCAAAGGTGCAGTGTCAAAAATAATGTAAGCAATATGGAGGATGTTGTATTATTTACTATTTAAGGAATATGGAATTCAATTTTTATGGTTAATGGATGACTCTATTTTTGAGTAAATCGTGAAGAAAGGTGGTGATTAATATATAATTGTGCACGAGTGCTTAGCCTTCTTATGTCCCTGACATGTTAGCCAAATGGGCCTAAATTATCATTTTCCAGCTGTCACACCCCTATTTTTCACCGCATCCGATCCCGCTAGAGAGTTGGTTTTAGAGAAAATGGATTTTTCCAATTAAAGTGACGTTTTGAAAAGGGATTATTTTATTTACAGAGTCGCCACTTGAAATTGAGTTTGGGTGTTCCAAGTCACCTTATTGAATCCCTATTCAAAAGGAAATGACTCTTTATTTTTATTTTTTGGTCTGCGAACTAGGAATCCGGATAAGGAATTCTGTTGACCGAGGGGAAGGTGTTAGGCACCCCTCGAGTCCCGTGGTTCTAGCACGGTCGCTTTAATGACTTACGTCTGGCTTAAATTAATCTCTTGGATACATAGCATTTGTTGGCCTAAAAGTGACTTCTATCTCGCTTTTATTTATTTTTTGAATATATTTAAAACTGTATTGATGTGTGGCTTACCGATAGTAGTACTTTTCGGTCTTACCACGAGTTTTGGTATATTTCTCACATCTTTAAGGCATTTATGAGTCGTCCCCCCATTTTCTAATCTAAATAAGCACCTAATAGGTTTAGATCTACCTAACCCGATTCAAACGGCTTCAAATGGTATGTTAGATTTTATTACAATGAATGGTCGGTAGCAGGGCTTTCCAACTTCATCGTTAACTTTCACTTATATATTAAACTTTTAGTTTTCTTCTGATAAAAATAAGCTAAACTTATTTTGTTGTAACTTAAATAATCAAATGTAACCTGATTCTACATTATAAAAGTTATTCTACGATAACATATTTGATCAAATCAGCAATACAAATAAATCATCTAAACATAAATATGTGCAAGTTAAAAGTAAGGAACAAACAAAATAAGTTACTACCAGGAATGACCATTCAAGGTTCCTTTTCCTAAACCTAGTTTTATTACTAAGAACTCAACCATCATATCTATTAACGAGATTCATACATCATACAAGAAGCTTTGTATTTGCGGTAATTTCATCATCTCAACTACTTTATATTATAACAAAAATGACATGAATAAGTTGAACGTATACGAATTTGAGCATCTTCATAATATTGAAATCAAGTCTTACATAATCGCAATATCAAACTATACAAGAAAAATTGAAAGATGCCTTTTGAGAAAAATCAATTCACAATAATAAATCATTACAATCTATTGATTTTAAAAGTCGCGAACTTAAAACCGCGAATAAAATTCACGGTTTAGGACGTGAGGAAAATTTTTATTGTTGTGATTGCAATTGTTGTTCATTTGCTGGAACTGTAAAGAGGGAGCAATAATTATTTTTTTTTTTATCCTACTTCTTTTCCTTTTTCTTCTAATTTGTCTAAGCTTTTTTTTTTTTATTCATTTTTTCTGCATGCATGCGTTTGTGTTTCTTTCTCTTTTTCTTGGTTTTTTCGTTTTATTTTCCTACTTTTTTTTCTATTATTTTTTTTTTCCTCTTTGTGTTACCCTTTTTTTTTTCTTTTACTTTCCAGTTTTGCTCTATGTTTCTCTCCATCTACCTTCCTTTCATCCTTTTATATAGTTGATAGGAGTGACGTATGTTATACTCATATACTCAGAATTTAACGATATAAAAATTATGATACACATGCTATAAATATTCGTAATAGGTTAGACACATGTTAAACTTGAGTAACTTTATAATATTTAAATCAAACCCTGTATAATGGTGGTGTTACATAACGTAAAGAAGGATTGAGAGTTACCTCTAGCGAATGGTAATTTACAAACAAAGTCAATACAATTTTCTGATTAAGAAGCCACAAACTTGAAACAACGAACGATAACCTCTAAATTTAACTTGTGTGCTTGTTTTTCTCTTAGTTTTCTTCCCTCTTCTCTAGTTTCTCACTGTTTCTCCTCTCTTTTCTCTCTTTTTTTCTTATTCGTGTATCCTTTGTTTCTTGTTTTCAATGCTTTCTTTTCTTTCTGTTTTTCGTCTAAAGTTTCCTATTTGTTCTTTTGTGTTCTATTCCTCTGTAATGCCCCCCCCCCCCCCCCCCCCCCCCCCCGTGTGTGTGTTTTTCTGTGTTATATAATGAGTGTTGTGTGTGTGCTGAACATGAGAGACGTGAGGGGAGTTGAGGGAATGATGGGAGTGTGTTGGAGAGAAAATAGGGATGTGGTTTTAGGGTATGGGAATGGTAGTCTAGGATTTTTTTTTCTTTTAATTAATATCTTAAATAAAATAAAAAATAATAAAATCTATTTAAAACTAAAAAAATACAAAATAAGTTAATTAGCTAGTCTTAGGAATATGATTAAGAAATATTAATATCACAACATTCTTTATTAAAAGTTGAAAGAAGGAAACAAATATAATTTAGAAAAAATTCTTTCTTTTTTTTCTAAAAATAAATAAACAAATAAATAAACAATAAAATAAAAACTTATTTAAAATGTGACTCTATTTTTGTAGTTTTCAAAATTTTTAACAAATCTCAAAAATAAGATAAATTTAAAATGCCTAAAAATAAAAAAAATTAATTGAACATTAAAATGGTATAAAAACATTAGGTTTGGGTCAAAAATTAGGTGTTTACAGAATGCCCCTCTTTGCTTGGAAATATGGAGAATTTCCAAGCAAAGAAGTAAACATGACTAATTTTTGGCTCAACAATTTATTTACTAGTAAATAAGTAGAAAAGCGGTGCGACCGAGCCTTGGATTTAGACATCCTACATATCTCGGGTTATAAGAGAATCAGGTCACATGTAGTTCAAGTGGGTGTAGGAATGAAGGGATGAGTTGGAGAGTCGATTTGAGGTCCCGTCGAGTTTTCGGTTCGTGGCTCTTTTTATTACCTCAGAAAAATGAAACTAAAAATGAAAGATACAAAATCCTATCTATTCTAATTGTCTTGATTCTCTTGCTTCAGATCTTCTTCTTGGGTCCTCAGTTATCGCTTCACCTTCTTATGGTGGGTACCTTGATCTCAAGATTTGATCTTGAAGTTAGGATTTGAGACTTGAACTTGCAACTTGGATTGTGTCATTGACACTCTTCCAAAGGATGGTTCATAGAATACTTTTGGATGTTTGTTCTCCTGATCAGGAGTTATGCAAATGACTCTTGGGATGTTGGGCCGCTACAGATGCATAGATGACTCTGTATTTTCAAACTAATCATTCTCCACTACTCAAATCAGAGATGGAATGCCATTCTCGACATTAAACCTGTGTTTTACGAAAAACCTGCAAGCCATCAAAGAAAACAAAACAAAACAAACAAAATTTTTCTGCCCCAAGTTTGCACTAGAAAATTTTTGTGAGTTATTAGAAAAACTAGACAACAATTTAAAAATAAATAAATAAAAATGATAGAAATCAAAGCTAGAGATGCAATAAAATAAGATTCTTATTCTCAATAATGCAACCAAAGGAAGTTATGCCGTATGAATGCATGAAAAAGAGTTAGGATATTTGCTTCTTAAAATGCAACAAGATTTTGTATGCCCTATGAAGACATAAAGAAGAAAAATAGGAAGGTTTATTTCCTAAAATATCAACTAGGGGATGGCGCCCCATGAAGACGAAATACAATGTCAACTAGGGGATGGCGCCGTATGAAGACGGATAAGAAAAATTATGAAATGGTGTTTCCTAAGATGTCAACTAGGGGATGGTGCCCTATGAAGATGAATAAGATATCAACTAGGGGATGTCGCCCTATGAAGATGAGATAAGATATCAACTAAGGGATGACGCCCTATGAAGACGAATAAGATGTCAACTAGGGGATGGTGCCCTATGAAGACGAATAAGATGTCAACTAGGGGATGGTGCCCTAAGAAGACGAATAAGATGACAACTAGGGGATGACGCCCTATGAAGACGAGATAAGATGTCAACTAGGGGATGGCGCCCTATGAAGACGAATAAGATGACAACTAAGGGATGACGCCCTATGAAGACGAGATAAGATGTCAACTAGGGGATGGTGCCCTATGAAGACGAATAAGCTGACAACTAGGGGATGGCGCCCTATGAAGATGAATAAGATGTCAACAAGGGGATGACGCCCTATGAAGACGAATAAGATGTCAACTAGGGGATGGCGCCCTATGAAGACGAGATAAGATGTCAACTAGCGGATGGTGCCCTATGAAGACGAGATAAGATGTAAACTAGGGGATGTGCCCTATGAGGACGAGATAAGATATCAACTAGGGTATGGCGCCCTATGAAGACGAATAAGATGTCAACTAGGGGATGACACCCTATGAAGACGAGATAAGATGTCAACTAGGGAATGGTGCCCTATGAAGACGAGATAAGATTAGGATTTTTTTATTTTTAGTTAGAAGAGAAAAGAAAGAAAAATGCCCCAGTTTTGAATATGAGGGGTTTTATTATTATTATATTGATACGAACTTAGAATTATAGGAGTATAACAAAATAGAAAATTTAAGAAAACTTAGCTTTGCTATACTTGTTTTTTTTTCACCAAACTTCACAAGATTGCTTTGCCCCTGTTCAAGCAAGAGAGAGAGAGAGAAAGAATTGTGAGTTTTAAAATTGGTAGTTGGTTTGTGGCCTTGAATTCCTTAGAGATTTTCCTTATCTTTGCCCCAACTTGATACAGTTGATTCAACTAATTGGTTGGCGAGATTGAATCTTTGTCTTTCAAATTCTGTTGTATTTTTGTTTATTTCAGTACGATTCTGTTCTTCATTTTCAAATGCTTCACTCGTAACACTTATCTTAACTGGCTCCCTATCCTTGTCAAGGTGGTGAACGCCCAACAATCTCTGCTCAATTTCACTAGGAGCCCTAGTCAATTTTGCGCGTTTTTCTTTATTTTGCATTTGGTGCGAGACTTACCCATAAAAAACAGAGCGTGTAAAAATGAAATAAGGAAAAATCAAAAGAAGGAATAAAAGAATTATGCTTGAATAGAAGGTATTTCTACCAGTAAAGTAAGAAAGCTTATTTGGAGGTGTATATTGACTTCAATAACGCATGACACACAATTTGGAGTAGATATTTGATCCTTCAAAACTGTCTAATCTCGAATTAGGCTGCACCTTTCAATCAAATCAAATCATCCTCCTTGATCTTTGTCCTGTCATGATAAACTTTGTTTGACTAAAGTCATTCCTTCTGAGATTTTCTCAATTGACCTCTCTAATTTCGATTGTCTCGTTCATAATTGTCTTATGGCGCCCCTGACGGTTTTCACCAATAAGATTTTTTTTTCTTGTGGTGCCTCCATGGGTTTTCACCTACAAGCCCCTCCTCCCCCCTTATATATATATATATATATACAGCACACAAGGCTTGACATTCTCAAAAATTGATCAGAAGGTCTTTAATGGACAAAGGAAAAAGGATTTTTAGGATAAATTACAACTTGAGAGCCATATAAAAGTGACAATAGGATATATATATCTCATTTTTATTTTTTTTAAATACCAAGATTTTTTTTTCTCCTTTTGTCGGACCGAACCCCAAGATAGGGCTGCCTACGTATCCATTTAGGAATCAGGTTGAACGTAGTTCAATGCTAACGCATTATCTTCTTTTTTTTGACTCCAAAGAGGGTAAGCAAGGAAAGGTAAATAAGGCTCGAAGGGCTGACAAGGGATTAATGACATTTAGTTAAGTAGAATGATGGCCTTTCGTCATCTCAACTTGAGAATGTTAAGGACAAGTGTGTCAAATATAATATCTTTTCACTGAATCGGCATTGATAGATTTTTCTGTCAGTTTTCCATCCAGATCCGTAAGTTGCAAAGCTCCATTTGATAATACTTGTTTAACTATGTATGGACCTTGTCAGTTTGGAGCAAACTTTCCTTTAGCCTCTTCTTGGTGTGGAAGGATGCATTTTACAACAAGTTGGCCGGCCTCAAATTTTCTAGGACGTACCTTCTTATTGTAAGCTCGCGTCATCCTCTGCTGGTATAATTGACCAAAGCAAACTGCCATCAACCTTTTTTCATCTATTAACGATAATTGTTCTAGTCTAGACTTGACCCATTCAGTATCATCAATTTCGGCTTCACTAATGATTCGAAGCGAGGGAATTTCAACTTCTGTGGGTATCCCAGCTTCAGTCCCATAGACTAGTAAATAAGGAGTTGCACCAGTCGATGTCCGGATAGTTGTACGATATCCTAAAAGAGCAAACGGTAATTTCTCATGCCACTGTCGAGATCCTTGGACCATTTTTCTAAGAATCTTTTTAATATTCTTGTTTGCTGCTTTGATGACTCCATTTGATTTAGGACGGTAAGGGGTAGAATGATGATGCACGATCTTGAATTGCTCACAAACCTCCTTCATTAGATGACTATTGAGATTGGTTGCATTGTCTGTGATAATGGACTTTGGTATACCAAAACGACATATGATGTTCGAATGAACAAAATCCACTACTATTTTCTTTGTGACTGATTTGAAAGTAGCGGCTTCTACCCATTTGGTGGAATAGTCAATAGCGACCAGTATGAATCGATGCCCATTAGAAGCTTTTGGTTCTATTGGACCGATTACATCCATGCCCCAAGCAACGAATGGCTAAGGAGCAGACATAGGATGCAGCTCTGAAGGTGGCGAGTGAATGAAATCACCATGAATTTGACACTGATGACACTTGCGAACAAAGCGAAAGCAATCTCGCTCCATAGTTAACCAATAATATCCTGCCCGCATAATCTTCTTCACTAAAACATAGCCATTCATATACAACCACATACCCCCGAATGTACCTCATTCATGATTCTTTCAGCTTCCTGAATATTAACACATCTCAACAAGTTCAAGTCTGGGGTTCGTTTGTACAGAATCTCCCCACTTAAGAAGAAACCATTAGTAAGTCGCCTAATAGTCCTTTTTTGATCTGCATTGGCGTGTATTGGACATTCTTTTGACTTTAGGAAGCGTTTGATATCATATTACCAGGGTTCATTATCTGGTTCTGCATCAATTATATTGCAATAACCATGTTGATCTCGTATCTGTATCTCTAATGGGTCGATATGCGTATTTCCTGGGTATGGGAGCATAGAAGCTAGGGTATCCAGGGCATCAGCCAACTCATTATGGGATCTGAGAATATATCTAAACTCAATAGACTTGAACCTTTTGCTAAGGTCCTCTAGGAACTGTTTGTATGGAATAAGCTTGATATCTCTAGTTTCCCATTCACCTTGAATTTGTCGAATGAGTAATTCGGAATCTCCCGACACCACTAGCCTGTGTACATCCAGATTTATTGCCATATTTAATCCCATGATGCAAGATTCATATTTTGATGTGTTATTAGTACAAAAGAAACGGAGTCGTGCTGTGGCGGGATGATGATGCCCGGTCGGTGAGACAAGAACCTCCCCAATTCCTACTCCTTTGACATTGACTGCCCCATCAAAATATAATTTCCACGCATACATATCATCTTGAACTTCTTCCTCAATTGAATTTATCTCTTCATCAGGAAAGTAAGTTTGCAAAGGCTCATAATCATTGTCAACTGGGTTCTCTGCCAAATGATCGGTCAATGCTTGCGCTTTCATAGCAGTACGAGTAACATACACAATGTCGAATTCTGTATGTAAAATCTGCCACTTCGCCAATCTGCCTGTGGGCATAGGTTTTTGAAAAATATACTTTAAAGGATCCACTAGAGATATGAGGTAGGTTGTGTAGGACGAAAGATAGTGCTTCAACTTCTGAGCAATCCAAGTTAGGGCGCAACATGTCTTTTCTAAAAGAGTATGTTTTACCTCGTAACTCGTGAACTTTTTGCTCAAATAATAGATTGCTTGTTCCTTTTTGCTTGTGATATCATGTTGTCCTAAAACACAACCAAAAGAATGACACATCACTGACAGATATAGAAATAAAGGCCTACCAGGTTTCGGTGGGACCAGTACTGGAGGATTTGCCAAATATTCTTTAATCTTATCAAATGATTCTTGATATTCGTCTGTCCATTGGATAGCAGCTTCCTTTTTTAGCAACTTAAATATCGGTTCACATGTAGTGCTGAGCTGAGCGATGAATCTGCTTATATAATTCAGCTTTCCAAGAAAACTCATGACCTCAGTTTTATTCTTCGGAGGCGATAATTCTCGAATGGATTTTACCTTAGAGGGGTCCAATTCAATGCCTCTGCGGCTAATTATGAAACCCAAAAGTTTTCCAGATGGAACTCCAAATGCACACTTGGCTGGATTGAGCTTAAGGTTATACTTTCGCAATCTTTCAAAGAATTTCCTCAAGTCATATACATGATCGACTCGTGTCTTGGACTTGATAATGACATCATCAACATATACTTCTAATTCCTTGTGTATCATGTCATGAAAATAGTAGTCATAGCTCTCATGTACGTAGCTCCCACATTCTTTAAACCAAACGGCATGACCCTGTAGCAATAAGTACCCCACGGGGTGGTGAAAACAGTCTTTTCTGCATTTGTTTCATCCATCAAGATCTGGTGATATCCGTCATAACAATCCACGAAAGATTGGATCTCATATTTAGCACAATTATCAACAAGGATATGAATATTGGGTTGCGGAAAGTTATCTTTAGGGCTTGCTTTGTTCAAATCCCTATAATCAACACAAACTCTGATTTTGCCATCTTTCTTCGGTACGGGCACCACATTAGCCAACCATGTAGTGTACTGAGCGACCCTGATCACGTTCGCATTCAATTGCTTCATGATTTCCTCTTTGATTTTATCGCTCACGTCAGTTTTGAACTTTCTTTGCTTTTACTGGACTGGTGAAAAATCAGGGTATGTAGGTAGTTTGTGGACTACCAAATCCGTACTTAGACCCGACGTATCATCATAAGACCAAGCAAAAACATCCTTACACTCGGTCAAAATCTGGACAATATCATTCCTGATATTCTGATCCGCATGAATACTTATTTTTATTTCTCTAACCTCCTCACCAGTTCCTAAATTTATTATCTCAGTGTCATTTAAATTGGGTTTGGGCTTATTCTCAAATTGATCCAATCCTTTTTTGACTTCTTTATCAGCTTCACCTTCATCGTATTCATCTACCGTTTGGTTTGCTGATTCGAGATTAGACAACTTTTTAGGATCTAAATGTGAACTCCACGTACATGTCATGTTATCGAAGCCAGTATTAACATAACTGAAATAAGATAAAAAAAATAAAAATTAAAAGAGGGAAGAAAAGATAAATTTACTAGAAAACTTGAATTTCATTTAGTTGAATCGGAAAGGATAGGAGGGTTAACATGAAAGCAAAGCAACTAAACTATGTGGACTACAACCCTGAGAATAGTCCAAAATACAGAAGAAAGAAAAACGAAACAACAAAATAAACTACCAAGACTCCTTCCTTGTGGGGAGAGGAGTGACTTTCCAATTAGTGAGCTTGATATTTGGCCCGACGAACTGCATATCTGCATGGCTAGGGCCTTCACCCATCTAAACCATCTTTATTTCATAAAACATTTCCTTGAGACCTTGACATATTTCATCCACATCCTTGTTAGCATATGGGTATTGATTTTCTTCCTTTTGAGCTTTCGTGAAAGATTGGCTAATGTGTGAAACCGGACTTGTCAATTTCCAAGCCTTCTTCTTCTGCTCTTTTGCCCGTTTTCTATCTACTGCGGTAGGCTTAAAGCCTAAGCCAAAGGAGTTGTGGCTACCACATGGATCTACAGGGTTTATAATTCCTTGCAGCGAAACCCCTAATTCTTTTCCCGGTTCATAACCATTTTGTAGCATTTGGATAGCTACCATGATTGAAGTAGAAGAGAGATGAGGCCCTGGAATCGGTGTGTCTTCCACGACTTGATCAGCTGTCACAATTTCAAAGGCTTGATAAATGGAAGATTCACAACCCCCTTTTGTTTTGATACAGGGTACAGAAGGATCTCGATGTATGGGAAGGTCATCCTCTCCATGTACAATGATTTCCTGATTGTTGTGTTCAAACTTAACTAGTTGATGCAAAGTAGAAGGTATGGCTCTGGCCGTATGGATCCATGGTCTTCCTAAAAGTAGGTTGTAGGAAGTATCCATGTCTATTACTTGAAAGGTAATCATAAACTCAGCTGGTCCAATAACCAAAGAAAGATCTACCTCACCAGTTGTGTCTCGTTTTGCACCATCAAAAATCCGAACACATACATTATTGGACCGAATCCTATCTGGGATGATTTTTAATTTTTGCAAAGTAGAGAGAGGACAGATATCTACTCCTGAACCTCCATCGATCATTACCCCTTTTATGTAATATCCTTCGCATTTGATAGTCAGATGCAAAGCCTTATTGTGACCAGAACCTTCTGTGGGTAACTCATCATCAGTGAAAGTGATTCTATTTGCTTCAAATATTCTACGAACCATCCTTTCTATTTGACATACCGTAGTTTCCTTTGGGACGTATGCCTCATTCAACAACTTAATCAATGCCTGACAATGTTCTTTAGAATGTAGCAGCAGGGATAATAATGAGATTTGAGCCAGGGTTTTCCTTAATTGATCGACAATGGAATAGTCTTGGGTTTTCATTTTCTTCATAAATTCCTCAGCCTCTTCGTTTGTGACAGGTTTTTTCATTGGCCCTTCACTATCTTTAAACTATTTTGGTCTCCTTAATTCTTCTGGAACATAGCATCTTCCTGATCGAGTCAAACCCCCTATTTCGTTTGTTTCTTCCATGACCTCTTTTCCTTTGTACATCACCGTGGTTTTGTTGTAGTTCCATGGGATGGTTTTCGAGCTTGTCACTGGGAGCTGTGCTGCGTGTCTTATGACAATTGGCTCTATTATCTTTCTCATGTTGTTGCGCTGTTGGTCGAACCATGCGGGACCACTCGAAACATATAGTTTTGGCCCATCTTGTGCTATTTCCTTTAGCTTTGCAGAAACATACAATACCATCTTTTCTGAATCTCGGGGTCTTATAATGGAACTTGCTCCTTTCACGATCAGTGGTTCTCTTTACATATACTTCAGTGCTTCACCCGGGTTCTCCTTCAAGGTGCCTATTTCCATCAATGCTTGGCTTGTTGGCCTGTAGTCTCTATCATTAAAAATTATCCCCACGACGTGTGTGTTACTGTGATTAGGAAGTGGATTGTCGGTGATATTCGGTTCTTCTTCTTTTTGTATTACGATTGCCTTGCTTTCGATTAACTTTTCAATGGCTCTCTTCAGATTCCAACAATTTTCGGTACTGTGACCTTGGATGTTTGAATAGTACTCACACCTTACATTAGGATCAAACCAACTTGCATTCGGATCCACTTTGAAAGGCAAAACAGGTTCAATCCATCCTAATTTGACCAATCTCCGCAACAGGCTCGTATATGATTCTCCAATTAGGGTGAAGTTTTCCCTTGGCCTCTGTTCTCTTGTATAGTCTGCCTGAACATACGGACTACGAGGGGCTTGTAAATTTGGCTGTCGCGGACGAAAGCCTTGTGGCGCAGGTGCCCGCCATTGTGGACGCTGAGGAGGTCGGGCATACGCTTGAGCATTAAGAACAGTAGGTTGAGGTGTATAATAATGTTGAGGAGGGCTGGGTTGTCCCTTTTGGACATGAAGGTAAGGGGAGTTCCGTCCCCTTTGGGCATTGCCCGGTCCTAATGCCATCATGGATCCTTCCTCCTTCTTTTTCCGATTTTTGAAACTAGCTGATCCACTATGAATGGCTTGTGTAGTGGCCCTGAGGGCGGTTTGGCTCATGATTTTTTCTGATTTGATGCCATTCTCCACCATTTCCCCAATGTTTATTGCTTCGGTGAAAGGTTTACCAACCGCGGTAGTAAATGATGAAAATAATCGGACTCTTGAGTTTGGAGAAAAACGTCAATCAATTCCTGGTCCTTCAGTGGTGGTTTGACTCTAGATGCCTGTTCTCTCCATTTTATGGCAAACTCTCGAAGACTTTCAGATGGTTTTTTCTTCATATTAGCGAGAGAAGTGCGGTCAGGGATAATATCGAGATTGTATTGAAATTGTTGTACAAAATCTTGAGCCATATCATCCCAAACGTGCCAATGGGAGATGTCTTGATCGATAAACCATTTGGAGGCTATTCCCGTCAGACTTTCTCCGAAATAGGCCATAAGCAGCTCCTCTTTCCCTCCTGCTCCTCTGAGTTGATTGTAAAACCTTTTTAAGTGGGCCACTAGGTCACCATGACCACTATATTTGTCGAATTTTGGGGTCTTAAACCCTATTGGCAAATGAACATTAGGGAACATACACAGGTCTTTGAAAGAGACGCTTTTGTGTCCTCCCAATCCTTGTATGTTTCTCATACTCTGCTCCAGACTCCTCACTTTTCTAGCTATCTCTTCTCGTTCTTCATTCATAATAGCCTTCTCAATCACGATATGAGACTCAGGCTGATGAGTGGGCTGATATGAATTTACGGGTTTGAATGTCAATTCAGGAGGATAGACTTGATCATGATTTAGCTCGTTGATAGGCTTCTGTATCATTGATGGAGGATTTATATTAGTTGTCACGGCCGAAATAAAAAGCGGGTTGTTCGTGAATGATGGATTTGGAGGACGCATGGTGGATGTGCCAGCAGCGCTAGACACATTAGCGTATGGACCAAATCCAGGCGGATAAAGTAGATCATCGACTTGGGCTTGAGTAGAACTGGGATGATTTGCATCTGAAAGGCCAGGAATCGAGGAAGGTGGGGCTTGTCCATTCGCCCAGGCCTGATACATTTCCGCAATTTGTTGCTTCAATAACCTATTCTCCTCCAAAGATGCGAACTCTCGTGGAACTAACTGATCTCGACCTTCTTCATTATCAGATTCGGTTCCATCTTTTCGAGTCATCTTCCTTTTTCCTTTATACCTTGTGTTGTACGGGTGAGAGGCCAGCTTAACCACAACCAACCACCTTATTCTCTCTCTCTTATGAAACAGAAACAAATATGTTAGGATTTAGAGCTTTTATGAATATTGATACATTCATAACTAACTCAAATGTCATGCACCTAAGTAATTTCCTTCCCGAAATGGACTTAGGAAAACCCTCTTGTTTCATCCCGGCTTTGGTGAATTAATTTTTTCCCTCATTATTTAATGCCAACATCTTAAAATTGTTATTTGAAACTTGAAAAAATATTTGATCGCACCCGCTGAGGGGTGCCTACGTATCATGTTTTACATGAATCAGATCATCACGTAGTTCATGGATATAGTAAACATATGTATATATTCAGAAATAAAGAGGATAAAAACTTGAAACAAATGCGAAATTTTCCATACATTTCCAACTGTTCTTAAAACAAAGCTTTAATGAAAGGAAACTAAAATTATCTAAAACTAGAACAGACTCAAAATACTGGAGAAATACTAAAAACCTATAAAGAAACTAACTCTAAAAAAATAAGGTCTTTAATAAATATCATCAAGATGCCTTCCAAAGATGTCTTGCAACTTAATCCTCCCTCAGACTTGAGTAGATCGTGGATAATGCTTTTGGAAGATGTGGAGCGAGAGTACGTGCCTGACGGCCCAGATTTTCATCACCTCGGTGAAGATACTTAGCATAAACATTAATCAAGGTTTCACTGAGCTGAAGTACTTCTCCCCTGGCCTCGATCATACTCTTATGGCAGTTTTGCACCCAATGCTGCGTAGTGCGGACGGTATGCTTTAGGTCTCCTTCTTGTTCATGAAGGTCATCGATCAGATAGCGAAGCGCCTGTCGTTCGGTCATCCACTGGTTTTTCTCAACTTCAACTTCCTTCTGAAAAGTCGTGAAGCGTCTCGCTATTTCTCTTTCCCGTTCCATGAAAGCTTTTAGCTGAGCTCGAAGCTTCGACTGTGTACTTATTAGCAAGGCCTTCTCTTTCTCAAAATCACTCGATTGCTGCTCCATAGCACCGGTGGCAATATCCAGGTCTTCTTGTAGGGCATGTATGGCAACACGATTCTCTCTCTCAATCTCCTTACGAGCCGACCTAATTCTGGCCTCAAATCTCGCCTCATGGTGAACCAATTCTTCTCTAGCCCTTTCCAAATCATTATTTAAGATGTGCAGAGTAGACTGATAGTTCTCTTATACCTCTCATCGAGCCTGCTTAATTTTGACTTCGATCTCCGCTTCTCGATCCACAGGCTCTCTGGCTGACCTTTCTGGCATAGCTTTAGGAAGAGGCTGGTCATGAAACCATGGCAGATACCAATAGTCTACCTCGCCCTTGTCGCGGTCTTCCACCATGTGATCGAAACCTGAAAGTACACATCCTCCCCAAATCTTAAGTATCTCAGTCTTCCTTAGAGGGATGTCAGGGAGGAATTCGTACATGAACTCTTTCATATCCTCGAATGGCGGTATATGCTGACGTCGACCGAATTGTCGCATGACTCGGAGTGGCACGTAGGGCTGAACACCTCGGAGACCCATTAAGACGATGAAGGGTCAGAAAGTAGACATATATATCACCTCTTTTGAGGGGAACCAATGATAATTCCACACTATCTTGTCCGCCGTCAACCCCTCCAAGTACTCCTTCCAAGCTCCTATTCCTTCGGGAAAGTTTTGGTCCTCCATCCTCTTCTCATGGCCATTGATATAATCATTCCATTCGACTCGAAAATTCACAACAAATGGATGATGACGAATATGCTCGAGCATCCATAACTGCAATAGAATGTTACATCCTTCAAAATAGTCTGCCCCATTTTTGCACATCGTCAGGACCCGATAAATGTCTGCCAAAATCATGGGCACGAGGGTGACCTTAGGATTCTTCTCAAAAGCGGTAATAAACGCAGTCAGATTGGTGTTGATTTTTCCTCCTCTCTTTGGAAATACCATGATTCCCAAAAAAGCCACTATGAATGCTTCAGAACTGTGCTTTTTCCATGTTCGATAGCACCCTCCGTTGTTAAGTTCTGATCTAAACAACTCGAATCCCCTTTCCTGACCATATCTTTCGTACAAAAATTCTAGACGAACCCATCCATTTTCTAGGCAGCCTCCTATGTTCTTCTTTTTTATGTGCAATAGCTCGAAAAATCTTTCAGAAGTGACATGCTTCGGTATTATGGGTTCTCCTCGGTGAAGGTTCTTTCCCTTTCCAATAAATGCTCCTATTTCCTCCAGTGCGGGAGTGAGCTCAAAGTCGGAGAATCGGAATACATTGTTTGAAGGATCCCAAAACTGTACCAAAGATTCTATCACGTCTCTTCGTGGTTCAACACTCAACAGACTCCTTAAAAATCCCCCATGTTTATATACTTCTCCCTGTGCATAGTCAGTCATATTGTTATACCATATCCGCAATAGCTTTGGAACTTTATCCAGCACCATGAAATGGGGTACTTCGTCATCCCTCGGCCTCTTGTCACTCCTTCCGACTGAGTTCATATTGCCCTATAGGATAATGATGGCAAATAAGAATTCTATTTTAAATATCCTAAAGCAAGACAAAAATAATTTTCGCAAGAAGTTGACGGAATGACATGGAATAAGATTTCAAAATGAGCATGAGAAAATAATAACTGACAAAACAGGAAGTATCCTAAAACATGCTAGAGTAGAGACAATAATTTGATGACGTTTGAACCAGACATATCAGAAATAATTAAATTATTAAAACAAAATAGTGGACCAAATTATTTAACAAAATTTAATTGTGTTTGACAAAAATGGGCTCTATGATATTCCTAAGAGAGATTTTAAAACCAAAGAAAATGGACATAACGAGACCACGACGTTAAAACCACTCAATCTTTTCAGAAAAGTTTTAGGTAAAAATATTATATATTTTCTAAAATAAACCCTTAAAAATTTTTATTTAACCCTTTTTTTTTTAAATCAATTAATTCATTTAAAAGCCGGTCACATTCGATATGGCATTTCCTATAATGCAACAAGTAGCACATAAAATGTACATGATGGTCTCAAAAGGTGACACCTGACCTAGACGGACCCGACCCCAGGGTCGAGCCCCACTAAGTCAAAAATACCCGTGATACAAATAAAACGCAGTCTATTAGGGATAGCCATGTCTAAGTTTCAGTTATGTTAGGTTTAACCTGGTGGAGTTAGGTATCTAGACTGTCAATGAAACGAGCGGACAACTCGAGTCGGCAAGGGACAACTTTACCGGTAGCAGGGCTTTCCGGCCTCACTGTTGGTCCCTTCCCATCCTAAATCATGGGTGACTACAGAATCCTTCCCAAGAGCATTGCCGCATCTCTGGTATCTCAAGCTCGTGAGCGTATACCGCATCTCCGAATATACAGTATCTTAGAAGACTCAGAGGGGTACGCGAAAGAAGACAGTTTATAATGCAATTCAAATAATATCAAAGCAGTTGAACATGTAGGCAAATAACACATTTAGGCCAACAATATACAATATCAAAATTAAATAAAGCCAATTAAGTCAATATAAAAGCTCGAATTCTAATTATGTCTCCCCAGCAGAGTCGTCATCTGTCACACCCCTGTTTTCACCGCATCCGACCCCGCTAGGGAGTTGGTTTTAGAGAAAATAGATTTTTCCAATTAAAGTGACGTTTTGAAAAGGGATTATATTATTTACAGAGTCGCCACTTGGAATTGAGTTTGGGTGTTCCAAGTCACCTTATTGAATCCCTATTCAAAAGGAAGTGACTCTTTATTTTTATTTTTTGGTCTGCGAACTAGGAATCCGGATAAGGAATTCTGTTGACTGAGGGGAAGGTGTTAGGCACCCCTCGAGTCCCGTGGTTCTAGCACGGTCGCTTTAATGACTTACGTCTGGCTTAAATTAATCTCTTGGATACATAGCATTTGTTGGCCTAAAAGTGACTTCTATCTCGCTTTTATTTATTTTTTGAATATATTTAAAACTGTATTGATGTGTGGCTTACCGATAGTAGTACTTTTCGGTCTTACCACGAGTTTTGGTATATTTCTCACGTCTTTGAGGCATTTATGAGTCGTCCCCCATTTTCTAATCTAAAAAAGCACCTAATAGGTTTAGATCTACCCAACCCGATTCAAACGGCTTCAAATGGTATGTTAGATTTTATTATAATGAATGGTCGGTAGCAGGGCTTTCCAACTTCATCGTTAACTTTCATTTATATATTAAACTTTTAGTTTTCTTCTGATAAAAATAGCTAAACTTATTTTGTTGTAACTTAAATAATCAAATGTAACCTGATTCTACATTATAAAAGTTATTCTACGATAACATATTTGATCAAATCAGCAATACAAATAAATCATCTAAACATAAATATGTGCAAGTTGAAAGTAAGGAACAAACAAAATAAGTTACTACCAGGAATGACCATTCAAGGTTCCTTTGCCTAAACCTAGTTTTATTACTAAGAACTCAACCATCATATCTATTAACGAGATTCATACATCATACAAGAAGCTTTGTATTTGCGGTAATTTCATCATCTCAACTACTTTATATTATAACAAAAATGACATGAATAAGTTGAACGTATACGAATTTGAGCATCTTCATAATATTGAAATCAAGTCTTACATAATCGCAATATCAAACTATACAAGAAAAATTGAAAGATGCCTTTTGAGAAAAATCAATTCACAATAATAAATCATTACAATCTATTGATTTTAAAAGTCGCGAACTTAAAACCGCGAATAAAATTCACGGTTTAGGACGTGAGGAAAATTTTTATTGTTGTGATTGCAATTGTTGTTCATTTGCTAGAACTGTAAAGAGGGAGTAATAATTGTTTTTTTTTTCTTATCCTACTTCTTTTCCTTTTCCTTCTAATTTGTCTAAGCTTTTTTTTTTTATTCATTTTTTCTGCATGCATGCGTTTGTGTTTCTTTCTCTTTTTCTTGGTTTTTTCGTTTTATTTTCCTACTTTTTTTTTCTATTGTTTTTTTTTCCTCTTTGTGTTACCCTTTTTTTTTTTCTTTTACTTTCCAGTTTTGCTCTATGTTTCTCTCCATCTACCTTCCTTTCATCCTTTTATATAGTTGATAGGAGTGACGTATGTTATACTCATATACTCAGAATTTAACGGTATAAAAATTATGATGCTCATGCTATAAATATTCGTAATAGGTTAGACACATGTTAAACTTGAGTAACTTTATAATATTTAAATCAAACCCTGTATAATGGTGGTGTAACATAACGTAAAGAAGGATTGAGAGTTACCTCTAGCGAATTGTAATTTACAAACAAAGTCAATACAATTTTCTGATTAAGAAGCCACAAACTTGAAATAACGAACGATAACCTCTAAATTTAACTTGTGTGCTTGTTTTTCTCTTAGTTTTCTTCCCTCTTCTCTAGTTTCTCACTGTTTCTCCTCTCTTTTCTCTTTTTTTTTTCTTGTTCGTGCATCCTTTATTTCTTGTTTTCAATGCTTTCTTTTCTTTCTGTTTTTCTTCTCAAGTTTCCTATTTGTTCTTTTGTGTTCTATTCCTCTGTAATGTTCCCCCCTGTGTGTGTGTTTTTCTGTGTTATATAATGAGTGTTGTGTGTGTGCTGAACATGAGAGACGTGAGGGGAGTTGAGGGAATGATGAGAGTGTGTTGGAGGGAAAATAGGGATGTGGTTTTAGGGTATGGGAATGGTAGTTTAGGATTTTATTTTTCTTTTAATTAATATCTTAAATAAAATAAAAAATAATAAAATCTATTTAAAACTAAAAAAATACAAAATAAGTTAATTAGCTAGTCTTAGGAATATGATTAAGAAATATTAATATCACAACATTCTTTATTAAAAGTTGAAAGAAGAAAACAAATATAATTTAGAAAAAATTCTTTCTTTTTTTTCTAAAAATAAATAAACAAATAAATAAACAATAAAATAAAAACTTATTTAAAATGTGACTCTATTTTTGTAATTTTCAAAATTTTTAACAAACCTCAAAAATAAGATAAATTTAAAATGTCTAAAAATAAAAAAAAATTAATTGAACATTAAAATGGTATAAAAACATTAGGTTTGGGTCAAAAATTAGGTGTTTACACTAGCCTCATTGTAGCTCAATCAAGTTCTGCTTCAAGTCTATATTCGGAAGCATGCCAGGACATTGTTTTAAAGGACTCTAGTAGATTTATTGGGAGTAATGCAACTAAGCTTGCTGAGTGATGTCACTTTACTCGTTCATATAAAGATGATATTGTTCTGAGTAAAGTGGCATGGGTAATTGCTCTCTGTTGGCTGCTTTGCCTGTGATCTATGCCAAATCCTTGTGTTTGTGGCTTCAAAATCTTGCATTTCAATCTTGTTATTGTTTTTGTTTGATTTGGCTTGGGAGCTTGATGAAATTTAAGGATATAGTATAAGCTTATTGCTTAAGTCTACAGCTTCTAATGAACTCGAGAAGGGATTCAAACACGTAGTAAATCAACATGGTCAAGTTACGGTGTTCTCTTAGCTAGTTAGACTATTTAACTAAAGATGAACAGATCATGAACGATATCATCTAATTTATTTGTGATGTGTATCTATCTTCAATGGTGAACTCAGGTTCAAGGAGGCTGATCGAGGGGACCGGCATTTTGATCTTCCTTTATAGCGGGAGGTTTCTTTTATATCAAGAGCGTGTCAGGGAAGCCAGTGGAGTTCCCTGAATCCCTAGGATCACTGTGTCAGCAGATCTCCAGATGCCTGTGTAACGAGAGCTTATAGTGAAGCTGCCTCCACTCGGGACCTCATTCTTCTGCAATTCATGTTATGGATTAGCATCACTCTCCAGGTCAGCTATTTATCCGTCTAACTTCAGTGTGAAAATGCATACGTAACTCACAAAGTAAGATTTGGTGTGAGATTGAGAAATAGATTTTACGTCGGATGAGGAGAACAAAGAAGAAACACTTCATCTGACTGTATAGAGAGGTTTCCTTCATTTGATTTACGAGGCCAATTATGCAGAGAACGAATGTAATCAACGAGCTATGAGTTTCATCTTCTTCAAGACCACTCTAGTTTTAAGACTACCATTTCGACGAATATTTTGGGCTTTCGGTGAATTAGATACACACAACATTTTATATGGAGAGAGATATGAAATTGGTGTATACTCATTCACTTGAAATTTGTATATTTCTAGCACAACTACAAAACTGCCTATATACAATTTACAGTTACAGTGTTTGGAATATAACAGCTGACACATTAGCAGGAGGAAATATTTAAGAGCGAGCTTCTAGATCTAATCAGACGCCTAAATATTACTTCCAATCCATCTTCAAACCTGTCAAGGTAAGCCTCGAAAGTTTCCAGCCTTGTTTCCAAGCTCATGTTTTCTTCTTGGCATTCAGATTCTATTCTTTCTTTATGTACCAATCTTGAAAGCAATGACCATCTTGATGGCTTAGGCTTCAAAAGTGGAACACGCAAGAAGGACGAGAGCATTTGGAAAGTTGAAAGGCATACTGCATTAGCTTCTTTTAGTGCTCTAATCACAGATACTGTATCTTGATCTGCATCTAGCAAGGCCGGCACTGCAGTCTCTTGATCCATTTGCTTCAGGGTCGAGACTGATCTTTTGGCGTCCCTCTTGATCTTCTTGCTGAAAGAGGTAAATCTTTCAACGTTGTCATCTGTAGTTGAATCTCCTTTTCTCCTTCTGAGAGATGATCGAAGATCTCTTACATTTTCTTTACATTGTGAGACAAGTTCCCGCATTGTGGCACAAACATCAAGAAGCCTCACCGATTTATCCAATAAATCGTCAAGACATTTTGCATTTAGAGTCTGAGAGAGGGCTCGAAGGGTTTGTGGCAAGTTGAGAAGATCGTCTATGCACTCGTACAATTTCTCCAAACCGATTAAACCATTGCTCACAGCTGCTGGTGCAACTGATACTTCCAATGATCTGAGCTTGTTGAGCTCCTCTTCAACCCTCTGGTTGGTAGGGTGTGATCTCCCGGGCAAACTGATTGATCGAACGTGATTAGGTTTTGAAGAAAGAGCATCCATTTCTTATGTTTTTTTTTTCTCTCTGATTAGGGGATATCTCAGACTGGTGATGGCCTTGAAGCATATCAGAGTTGGTATTTATAGGTAGAATACATGCATAGGAGGAGATTAGGTGAGCAATGACCTAATAAAATCAGCATGTGATTGCACTGTTGGATCTTTTTGGAACTGGTAAACCTGCTACACATTTGGCTAACAAAAGGTTTTACTGATTAATTAGTCCTCTTAGTTATGGGATGAACGTGAGGCATCTAATGATCATGTGGGTGCTTAAAAGATTTGATCCTTTCTGTTTCCAGAAATGGTGCCAAATATTGCCACACTAAGGGATCGTTTGGTAGTGTTGTGTATTAGTAGTACCTAGTTTGGTATTATTTTTTAGACTATGCATAACTAATACTTGTACTAATTATACACTCTATTGTGTATTGAAATGTGTATTAGTAATACAGATCATTTTCCATGTATTAGTAATGCAAAGTTGACTTGTTAAATGACACTATCACCTCTCAAAATATTTTCGCTTCGTTTATCCCGCTATATCATATTTCCCTGTTCCTTTTCACCATATTAAAAAAGCTGTTCTCTCTCTCTTGTACTTTGCCATGGAAAAGACAGGGGCATCTTCTTCCTTTTCTATCAAAACTATATTTTTAGTGATTCGCTTGTTTTTCCTACCCCTATTCTAGTTTGTATCTTCAAATGTGATCTGAAGCTCCTTATCCAGCTAAGTTGTTTAAATCTGAAAGTAAATTTCAACTTTCACGTTTGACAAAATTGCTCACTTTTTTTTCTTTTGAAGTTTACATTCATTGACCATTTAGCATGTACATATTTTGCTGTTTCTTTTGTCGAAGTACTATCAATTACTTAAATAAAACATCCTGATAAAAATCAAATCAAGTTGAAATAGTTTCAATTCAAATCCATTTGCTCCGCCACTTTGCTTTAAACGTGACAGTGTGTAGTTAGCATTCTTATTTAGCTGCATTCCAAATGCTGCTTTATTTAAAAGGCAAAGGTCAAATTTACCGATAAATTAGCTAAATATATCCTTCGTCATACTTTGTAGTTAAATTTAACCTCATTGTCATACGTTGAGGCCAAATTTACCCCTTTACTTTAAAAAATTGGCTAAATATACCCTTCGTCCTACTTTGAGGTCAAATTTATCCTCGATTTCATACTTTGGAGCCATATTTACTCTCATGGCTCATGGTTATGAAACTTTTCATTTATGTAATCTTCCTTTAACAGAAAAGTCCAAATCAATGTTAAATTTTTTAATTTTTAAAATAAATTATATCCTGATCTAATTTGCCAGTTCTGGCCCATAAAAAATAGGATAAATTACATAAAACAACACCTTAAGTATCCTATATTAATTAAAATCCCATCCCACTAAACTAATTACAAAAATCCCTTCTAAATCTCTAAACAAGTCTTTTATCTAATACATAACACAACTCCTATTTTTAAGCCTTAAATCACGTTGATATTGTTGCAGATAAGGAAAATTTTGTTTTCCTTAGAAAACATGGCTATTAAATCATTAATCATTAAATAATAAAAGTTAGCAATAAATTCAACAATTATTAATTCTCATTGACAAAATTTCATAAATAAGCAAAAAGAAAAAAAGTCAATCTGTGTTATGGCCATTGACCGTCGGAAAAATTTCACAAACAACTTCCATTAACATACTTCTTCACAAGTCTGTTGTTGAAGTCGCAAAGAGAAAATAAAAAGTTGTGAAAAGAGACCCAAAAAAACTCGTAATATGTGTGTTACGGCCATTGTCCGCTAGAAAAATTTCATAAAGAACCTCCATTAACGTACTTCTTCATAAGTCTGTTGTTGATGTTGCAAAGAGAGAAAAAAAGTTGTGAAAAGAGACTCATTACTAAAGGTATGATTTTTATGTATCAGATTGATAAACATTCATATACATTCTATTTATGTATCATAATGTTCAATGAAACAAACGAAACTGTAAATATTATTTATGATACATAGATATTTTTTTGACAGAGATATTACATGTATTCTGATACATAAAACTATTTCTGACAAAGGTAATCAATGATTTCTGATATATTCAATGTATATTTCTTATTCTGATACATAAACATAAAGAAATTAAGTATTAAATTCGTTTTTTGATACATAGATATTTTTTTGACAGAGATATTACATGCATTCTGATACATAAAACTATTTCTGATAGAGTAATCAATGATTTCTGATACATTCAATATATATTTCTTATTTTGAGACATAAATATAAAGAAATTAAGTTTTAAATTCGTTTTCTGATACATGGAAAGATACATATATGTGATATGAGATTCGCCTGATATATCAGATTCTTATAGTATGTTCAATTTTTTTCTGAACGCAGGGAATGAACGAATGAAGAAGAATTTAGTTTTGAAAGATTATGATAAATGAAGATTGATTTGATTATTCAAATTTCAAATAATGAAGTTGTTGAGGATTTTATGTAATTAAATGGAAAATATGTTAAATTGAGTGTGTTAATTCCTCAATTGTAGGAACTTTTAAAGATTTTTGCCTTTATCTCCAACTAATTGGTTAGTAATGTATCTTATGTATAGAAGGTTAAATAATGTATCATATCCGGGATATCATGTAACTAATATAAAAGTTGGGAGAGAGGGTAATTAGGTAGCGAAGTGTTGGGATTTATGTTGTTTACCCTAAAAAATATACAAACAAATATACCTCTCCCTCAGTTCTGTTGGTCGAATTTTTTCAACGAACAAAAATACTTCTCTTTCAACGTGCAACACTAGTAGGTTGTTTACAAATGAACAAAACGTAAAAGAGAATAGGATAACGGAGAAGCATGACACTATAGAAAACGTCTATTATAAACTTTGCTCTTGTTCGATTATTTTCAAATTTCAAATTTTGGTATACAATTCTATGTGCATCAAAATTCTAGAACCAGTGAATAAATTTTCTGAGCAAATGACATAATGAAAAATCTGCATACATCTAAATTGCATATAAAGATATATGAATGAAAAAATGTCCGATTAACACATACGGAGACCTCTTAACTCAATCAATCCAGAGAAATATCCAATGGGCCTAATCTACTGCATTAGATCGAGGTTTGCACTAATGCAGATCTACGAACTAAGAGAGGAGTATGTTTCTTTGTGTTTGCACTAATTCAAATCATTTTTTCCATGAGCTATGCCTGATAAATATCTAGTGGCTTAATCTCGTTGGAAAATTGGCCAATAGAACTGAAGGGGTATATTTATTATTTGTCTTTTTTGTGGCTTGAGTCAGATCAGATAGGTAGAATTAAGGTGTATTTTATTTTTTAAAAAATGAGATATTTAACGTTGATTTGAGCTTTTCTATTAAGAAAGGGTACATATGAAAAGTTTCTTACCAACGAGGATAAATTTAACCAGAAAGTATGACATCAAGGGTAAATTTAACTCTAAAATACGACGAAGAGTATATTTAGCCAATTTTTCAAAATAGAGGGGTAAATTTAACCCCAAAGTATGACAGCGAGGATAAATTTGACTACAAAGTATGACGAAGGGTATATTTAGCCAATTTCTCAAAATAGAGGGGTAAATTTGACCCTTTTCCCTTGTTTAAATTTGATGTGAAGGACGAAATGCCTTCATAATTAATCAGGAAGAACATGTTGAAAGTGTTGCAAAAAAACAGAACTAGTCCAAATAGAAGACAACCTTGTGTGTCTAAATAGCTAAACCATTCTCGTTGATCTTACCAAGCGCTTCTAAAGAGACGCAGACATAGAACAATCACCCATAATTGCATCTCTGGATTTGTATGTTGTCAATACAAAGAATCGGATACGTTGAATTAAAACAAAGGGGCAAGTTTCTTTTTCACTTTCCGTCCCTAACCAAAGGATTGATTTATTCACACTCACAAACTTCAAACAATACAATACTCAATTTCCACTAGACAATATACAGAAAGAAAAATGATCACCTGCCTTGAAAAAAACAAGTGTTCTAGACAAAAATGATGATCTGTCCCAAAGGCTCCGGATTCTCGAAAGAAGATTCCAGCAAAAGACATTTCGACATCTTCACCGCAATATTGCATGTAATTGCTATATTAGAGTTTACTGCTGACTTCCAAAACTGAAGGATGATGTTCAATTCCACACCTAACCGCAGGAGCCACTATGCAAATTCAAAAACGCGGCGCTCTTGAGTACTAGTGTACAATAAATCACTCTTTAGATCTAGTATTGAGTTCTCATGAGTATGCACAGACGAAGACACTACCAAGGGCCTCTTGCACTTCTGTGTCTTCTACTAAACCAAATATACATCAGAGCCACATCATAATCAACTATGGGTGTGTAGCGGGTTCTTGTGAAATGAGCTGCGGGCACATTATAAATTAACCACATATGTAGCTAGGGCTAAAACAAAGCCAGTCCATGCTTGGATCATCCCAATCAAAATTACCAGGTCCTTAGCAGCATCACCTTGTCACTAACCAACCTGGCTTATATAAAATATCTTTCTTAAAATCGCGACCTGACACGGAGGTTGACTCACCTTGACGACGAAAGCACTGCGATGCAAGCATTAGAAAGGATCATGATCTAAATTTTAGCACAATAAACCTTGTAAATTACAAGTACCCCTATCCTTCCACGCAACTTTTCAAGCAGGTCAAATCAGTCGTCACAGATGACAAACATATATCTTTTTAACATGATATATAAATGTTTCTGCAACAAACCTCCCAATCAAACTACAAGTCCATGTCAGGCAAAAAAAATTCAATAAATGAAGACATGACAAACCTTGTAACAGACTATGGTATCATCTGGATACATCGCAAACAGTTTGGTTCCAAGTCGAGCATGGCAAGAATCGCAGACACTCTCGTCATTTATCAAGACATGTCGTGATCTTTCCTCAAACCTTGCTAATCTTGCATCAATATCCAATGCATGAGATAGATTATGGACAATCTGCAGAATCAAATATCAGCAGATGCCATGATCAAAGTACCTCAAGTATTCTATGTTGATTGTGGTAATTAATTAACATGAATATATAGGAACAAAATATTTCCTTTTAGTGTAATTGAGTTCCTACTTAATTATTAGTAAGGAATCGCCTGTATAAAACCGGTTCTCAGGAAATTTGAAGGCATTCTGAAATACAAAGGAAGTCTTTTTTTCTTTTCTCAGACTCTACATGGTACAAAAATCCATTGCCTTTAGAGGTGAGTTTTCCTCCCTCACGGCTTTAGGGTTCCCTCTTTTCAAAAAAGAAAAAAAGGTAAGAGTTTACTCCCTCCTTGAAGTTGTCCACAAAGGCAACTTCCAGTAGAAATTTTTTCAAGATTCTGTCTTCCTTGGGTTCACCTGTCAGTTCTATCCCCCAAGTTTCCGACTTCTCTGATCACCGGGCTAAGATTTCAGTGACACAGCTCTGTTGGCCAATATTTTCAGCTTTTCTTTTTCTTCTCGAAGGGATTAATTTGAAGATAATTTCCTTCTACAGTTCAAGAAAACTTTATTTTTGATTTGAAGTCCTATGAAAACTACGGAGGGACACAAAGGAGTTACAAAACAACTCTCTTCCACAAATCAGCGTTGTTAAACTAGTTGGGGCTGGTAAGTTTCTTACTTGATCAAGGTCTTGTTAGCTCTTATATTCAATCTAGAAAATTGTTTGGTTATATTCAAAATCATGGCTTTTAACTACTACGCACCCCAAAATCAAAGCAATATTTATCTACTGAAAAAAACACTGAAATTCAATAAGCACCACTGCACACTTTCACTTGCAAGGGTAAATATGCCCAGATCTGAGATTCAACATAAAATTCATGTTAATCTATGTTGCTCGGACTCTTCAAAAATGTCAACGGGTGCATGTCGGTTTCGCCAAAGCTAGTGTATTTTTGAAGAATCCGACACGGGTGCGGCATCAAAACTGAAGAGTCCACGCAACTTAGATGTTAATAAGCAAAGTGAGTTGACCAT
Source organism: Capsicum annuum (assembly GCF_002878395.1). Classification (NCBI taxonomy): domain Eukaryota; kingdom Viridiplantae; phylum Streptophyta; class Magnoliopsida; order Solanales; family Solanaceae; genus Capsicum; species Capsicum annuum. The sequence continues at coordinate 138,181,595 of NC_061112.1, forward strand.
CACTAATTGTTATTCCGAGATAAGTGTGCTACAGCAGGAGATTGGCGATTATCAGGATCTTCAAGCAAAGTGTCTTTAAACAATTGGTTGAAACTTGAAAGGAAGGGTATGATTTTGAAGCGAATTTGAACCAAGGGTATGAGCAGATCAGGGTTCAAGTTCTTGGCAAAGTTCTTTTTTCTTCACTTGAGGATGCATGCTCCTACGTTCAACAATAAGAGAACTGATGAGGTGTCATGCTGTAACAAGCTCCAATAGAATAAGTCGGGGTTAACTGTCTCTCATGAATAGCCAAAAACGATCACTTCTGATAAAGATCACTTGCACTGTGATTATTGTGAAAGGTCGAGACATACGAAGGAGACATGCTGGAAACTACATGACAGACCGCAATACCAACAAAGAGGCCGTAGGGGAAAACGTGTAGGTCCCATCAAGGGGTCTGGCTAATATTGCAGAAAATGAGGCATGCAGGGAAAGAGCTTCGGGAGAAACTAGCTTAGTATTCACATACTCCTTGAACAAACTTGACTCACCTTGGTTGTCACAACTAAGTATATACAAAAACAACATACCCGGTGAAATCCCATAAGTGGGGTTTGGAGAGTGTAGAGAGTACGCAGACCTTACCACTACCTCGTGGAGGTAGAGAGGCTATTTCCGAAAGACCCCCAGCTCAAGTGCAGCAAAATCCAAGTACAAAAAAGAAGAAAAAAGCGGAGAAAACAGAACAACTAATAAGAGAAACAGCGCAAAACCTGCAAGAAAGAAACAAGAACAACAAATTAGTGTGATTGGATTGAAGGGATAGAAGACTTGGATTTGCATGATCCATGTCTGATTGGAGGGAAATTCACTTGGTTCAGGGGGGACAACCATCATAGTGCTGCAAGACTAGACAGGTTCCTATACTCTATGGAGTGGGAAGAAAGTTTCAAAAGCATCAACTGTGTCATCTCACAAGGATTCTAATACATAAAAGATTGTCTTGTGATCTTCTCAACTTATTCCTTTACGCCAAAAGTAGAACAGCCCTAAGCACTTCATCTTAATCTTCTGGAAAAGGTCGGCTTTATCTTCAAAACATCTTTGGTTTCTCTCTTCCCAAATAGTCCACCAAATGCAAGCTGGAATAATCTTCCATTTAATTTTCTGAATTGCATTACTGTATGCTAGCACATCAACTATATTACTTGGCATGGTCCACAGAATCTGCCTGAAGTCAAGGAACATCCTCCATAATTGTTCCGTTAGTTCACAGTGGAAAACAGAGGATTAATTGTCTCAGCTTTCTCCCCACATAAAAAACATCTGAAACATTGATGATGACCTCTCTTGCAAAGATTGCCCTGTGTGGGTACTTTTCCTCTAGCTAGTAACCAAGTAAAACAAGATACTTTATAGGGAATTTTGACTTTCCATATCATCTTCCAAGGCCAACAGCCAATCTGATTGTTGTAAAGATCGAATTCTTTGTAGGCTGATCTGACAAAGAATTCTCCTTGATTATTTCCTTGCCACTAGATGCTATCCTCCGAAGTTGTGATTCCTGCAAATAGCTCTCGAGTTTTGAGTAACTCTGTAAAGCCTATCAATTTCCCAATCATTCAAGTATCTTCTAAAGATCAAATTCCATCCTTGGTTGCTCCATACCTCTCCTAATGTTCTTGTTGTTGAGATAAAATATAGAGATATGGAAAGAGTTGCTTCAGAATGCCTCGACCCAGCTATTTATCTTTCCCAAAATAGTATCTTTATGCCATTTCCAACTTTAAAGCCTACCTTGTTCATGAGTTTAGGCCACAGGTTCCTGATTGACTTCCACAGCCTAACCCCATGAGGACCCTCCGGCCTCCACATTCTTGGTAGTCCATTTACCTTCCATGTCATACTTTTCCTTAATCACCTCTTTTCATAATGGTTCTTCATTACTAGCAAATCTCCATAGCCACTTTAACATCAAACTTTGATATTGGGATTCAAATTTTTTATGCCTAATCCCCCCCTGCCCCCTTTCCTTCTCTTGCTGACTATGATGGATCTCCATTTAACAAGGTCATACTTCTTTTTATAACTGTTCCCTTCCCACAAGAAATTCCTTCTCACATCTATCCTACTCAATACATTCTCGGGGATTGGAAATAATGACATCTATATATATATATATGTATATATATATATATCAAGGACTGAATTAATCAAAATTAGCCTTATCACCCATTGAGAGACATCGACTCTTCCAGAGTGTTAGCTTCTTCAATTTTCTCTACGGACCCCATTCCAAATTTCTATTCACTTACTTTTGGCCTCCAAAGGCATCACTAAATATATTTTTGATAATTCTCCTATTTTACCACCAAGAATATCAGCCAAGGATTGGATCTGGTTTACCTTATTAACTGGATAAATAAAACTTTTGGTCCAATTAATTAATACGTAAAACAGAAGGATCTTCGAACAAATAAAGATTACCCTCAATATAATCACCTGTTCAGATCATCGGCATATTGTAGATGTAAAATCTATAACATGCTGTCAGTATTGTACTTCACCTTGAATGCCCTTATCCATGTGTTTGCCTGAATATGAAACCCCTCCATGGCATTGATAAAAAGGAAAGGAGATAGATGATCTCCTTGTCTCAAGCCCCTCTAAGATTGAAAAAATCTCGACGGTGAACCATTGATCAATATTGAGAATTCTACTGTGCTGATCAAGTACTTAATCCAGCTGACCCATCTACCACCACATCCAGCGTTTTCAAAGTTTCCAGTAGGTAATTCCAGTTTAAGTGATCATATGCCTTTTTTATGTCAAGTTTACACACAATTCCAGGTTCTTGTTCATTTGCAATTAGAACAGCATCCATAATTTGTCTACCTTTGATGAAGGCCATCGACTGCGCACCCACCAATTTGTTCATCATTTTCTTGAGTCTTTCAGTTAGTATTTTAGCAATAATTATTTAAACGCTACCTATTAAGCTAATAGGTCTAAAATCACTCAACTCCTTTGCTCCCACTTTCTTAGGAATCAGAGCCACAAAAGTGGCATTTGGCTGGATCATTAGATGACAGAAGATCTACATCCATTATTTACACTCATAGGAGGGAACCTAATTACTTGGAGAAATACGCAGTGAAGTGCAATTGCAAGATCAAGTGCATAGGCAGAATATAGAGCTATGGTCTAAGGTGTATGTGAGCTTTAGCTACAAAAGTTAACGGAAGAATTGAGATAGTCCAGGAAAAGGAAGATTTTTCTTGTGCTGCCACAACAAAGCTGCAATCAATATAGCTCAGAATCATGTTCAACATGACTGAATAAAGCACATTGAAATTGATCAACACTTCATCAATGAGAAAGTTACTAGTAGCACCTTGAGTCTGCATCATGTACCTTCAGAAAAGCAGCTAATGAATGTGCTCACAAAGGGCCTCAACAAAAGGACTTTTCATACTTCATTTGCATGTTTGGCATGTGGAACATCTTTGCTCCAACTTGAGGGCAGGTGTTGATTGTTAATTAACTAGTGTGATTTCAGGAAACTTACTTTTTCCTAGTGTAATTATAGGAGTAGAATATTTTATTTTATAGTATGGTTTCTTCCTAGTGTAATTATAGGAGTAGAATATTTTATTTTGCAGTAATTGATTCCCTTTCCTTAATTAGTTGGGACTCACTTGTATAAATAACCTTTCTCCTAGAATCTACGACATACTAAAATACAAAGAAGCCTTTTCTTCTTTCTCAAATTCTAAACTATGAACTGCAACTTTACAGCAGAACAAAATAATAAACCAATGGTATCCAACCAAGACCTTATGAAAGAACTATGCAATTAGGACATATACTTTACAATGGCAACCCGAAGAAGAACACCAAGAATTAGTAATCAAACTTATCAAGAAAAAAAATATCAACAGTCTACAGAGAATTTTGTAAACAGCTTTCATTCAGACAATGAATGACTTCTCTGGAAAAAAAAATTGTTGTCCAGAGCTGTCAAAGGCATGTTCAAGGTAAGCTTGAACCTAGGTAGGTTAGTTGATTTGCCCTTAGGATGTAATCTCGATCAGCATTGTGCCCTTTAGCATATCATATTTATCCTAGCATCTAATAGTATCCAGATCAAGAATGCATATACTACCATGGCTCAAAACAAAGGAGAGATGTCATGTCAATTGGCCCTAGCAGAGTACTGCAGACACGTGATTTTTGATCCTCCTCGAATTGTAACTTATTTTTTGATATTAAATATTTCTATTTGACCCGATATTATTTTAATTCTTATTTTATTTTTAATTAAAAAATCTATAACTAAATAAAGTTAAAATTTGGGATGCACTGATTTATTTAATATAATATACAATTCTTAATATAATAAAAATGAACAATTTTAGGCTTTAATATAATTTATCAAAATAGTTTAAGTCAATAAAAGCGATCGTGCTAGAACCACAGGATTCAAGGGGTGCCTCACACCTTCCCCTCGATCAACAGAATTCCTTACCCGATCTTTTGTGTTCACAGACCAAAATAAAAGAGTCATATCCTTTTGATTAGGGATTCAATAAGGTGGCTAGGAACACCATAACTCGATTCCAAGTGGTGACTATGTAAATTAAACAATCCCTATTCAATACCGTCACTTTAATTGGAGAAACTCTTCGACCTCCTCCCTCGAGGGAAAAAGGGGTGTGACATCTCTGGCGACTAATAAGAATTCGAGCTTTTGATATTTACTTTACTTGCTTTAATTATTTTTGATATTGTGTTTATTTGCTTTATGTGCTACTTATCGCTCATTTACTGCTTTGATATTGCTGAACTGTATTTATAAACTGTCTTCTCTTGCGCACTCCCTCTGAGTCTCTGAAATAGGATAGAAAAAATGCAGCGTGTGTATCCTACTTTCTTTTTGAGATAGTCGGAGTGTCAAGACACCTGGTAAAGGATTATTAGTCACACATGTTAAGCGGAGTTCGAATCGACAACGAAGGCGGAGTAGCACTGCTACCAAACACGTTGTCCCTTCCCGACTCGAGTGTCCGCTCGGGTAACCCAATCTAGACACTTATCATTATTAAGCTAAACTTGAAAGAACTGAAAACTCAGAATCTGGTTATCCCTATTAGGTTCCGCTTTATTTGCATCATATGCATTTGACTTAGTGAGAATCGGCACAGGGGCCGGGTCTGTCTAGGACAGGTGTCTCTTTTATATTGACCAACATGTGTATCCTACGTGCTCTCTGACATTTGTTTGGAAGGCTATTTGTTTGTTGACCGGCTTTTAGGCAACTTTTAAATGTAAGATATTATATTATCTTCAAATTTAGTGAATCATTTTATTTTAAAGAAAAATTTTATTTTTAAAAGAAAGGAAAAAACTTTAAAATATAGTAACATAGTTTTACGATCTTTATGAACTATGAGGGTTTGATTCTCACTCTTTATTGAGATACGTAGGAAATCCTACCCGGGATACGACCCTGTATTAAACAATATATTTATTCACAAATTTATTGAAGGATATTTTTGAAAAAAAATAATTATTTTCATGAGTATTATTATTTCTATCCTATTCTTCTTTTTTAATACAAATCCTAATAGACTGAACCTTTAGGGGTCGTGAGTTTAGTTTTTATAAAGTAATAAAATGTGTAAGCATAGATCTTAACAGTCCTAAACCTTTAGAGGTCGTGAGACTGAAATTTTTATACAACTTCATATATAAAACAATCATTTTTCTTTTAAGTGTACGTAGGAGGTATTTTTCTTCCAAACACAAGGTCAAAATTGTCTAGAGGTCTGTTGTTGTAAAATCTTCGATAGAGTCTGTATAAATAAGTGCTCTCTTTTAAAAAAAATAATATATTTTCACATTATTTCTCAATTTTTATTTTTAAATAAAATTATTTGCATCTAAACCTAATTTAGTAGTCACATTAACGAGTCAAATTAATGAAATAAGTTTTGCCTAAGTCTAGACATTTCCTAATATTGTCTCTCTATCCGTAGGTATAACATGTCTCCTCCAGTTAGTGGAAAGAGTAAAAAAAACGAAAAAGGATGGAAGTGTACCGCTTCAAGTTGTGGATTGTACCCATTTGCAGCTTTGGCTGTGGTGGAACGAAATGGATACAATCAATTATGATGAGATACATAAGTATTTGGGTTTTCTGACGAGCATCATGACAATAAACCCTAGTAGAGAGGTGGTTGATGCATTGTTAACTTTCTAGGACCCGAGGAACAATGTATTTCGCTTTTCAGATTTCGAGTTGACCCCGACTTTAGAGGAAATAGCGGCCTATGTTGGATAATGGGGAAATGCATCGGAAAAAACTTATAGCCCCAAGACTCATCTCAATAAACAGGTTCAGCTCATGAACATACGAAACTCAAAAGAAGAATCAATGAAAAAAGGTTGGATCTCCTTGCAATTTTCGTATGAAAGATATGGAAGGCAAGAGGGGTTTGAGGAGTTAGGTAAAACACTCTGTAACAAGGAAAGTTTTGAGGCTTGAAAAGTTTATAGACTATTTGCATTCACGGTAGCCTTTTTAGGCACTATGGTCTTCCCGAGGAGAGAAAAATTAATATTCGTTTAGCTGGAGTGGTACATATACTGATTAAGAAATATTACACTATGGTACCAATGATCTTGGCTGATATTTATCGTGCTCTGACCGTTTTCAGAAAGGAAAGGGTTTTTTCGAGGGATGTAATATCTTGCTACAAATGTGGATTGTGGAGAATCTTTACCGATGTACTATACAGGCAAGGTTTGTTCCTGAACGATTTAATCGCATCAAATATTATGAAGAGAGATTAGAGAAATATAAATGCCTAAAAGGAATTGGAGATTGGGATAAGCTTTTACGTTATCTGACGGCAAATAAAATCACTTGGAATCTCCCTTAGAGGCAAGTCATATATAGTTCTGTCATTCGGCCGTTCTTGTTATTAATGGGTATCAGGGGTGTTCAACCTTATGTGCCAATGCGGGTCTTACGTCAGCTAGGCAGACGTCAAGTAATTTCCATAACAGAAAATATGGTTGAGTTTATATTTGAGGTCAGATCAGAGATTCCACTTCCGGAGGGATTGGCCCAGCAGATTTGGGATGGTTGTCGTATCATGGGAATTGAAGCAATGGTCATACAACGTGAGAAAGGAGTACACCCAAACTACTGTAAATGGTTTGAAAAACAGACGAGTCCACCAGTCAAGCCGGAAAGATCGGTTAAGGGACCCATAGATCAAGAAGCTGCAATCAGGATATAGAGATCGAGAGAGCCATGCGAGAACATCATGAGGCCAACTTAGCTTTGAGAGCGGAATTAGAGCATGCATGGGCAAGATAGAAGAACAACAAAGGCAATTTGCTGAAGAGAAAGCTAAGTCAGCGGATATTGAGGTCGCACTTTGGGGACAAATTAGATTGGCTACCACTAGGGGGTCACATGTTGCAGAAGTCGCATCTCACCGCCAGCAGTTGCAGGATGTTGAAAAGAACATGCAAGAAGAGTTTGATCGAGAGAGAGCTCAGTGAATACGTGAAAGAGGGATATTGCGAGAACAGCTGGAGGTTGTTTCTGCTCGTGAACAACGTGCAAGAAAGATGATTGATTCCCAAGACCAACTGGCCCAAGAATGGCATCAGGCTTTCAGTTTACTTCGAGGGAAGGTCCGTCGTGTAGCGCAGGATACCGCCAGAATGGGTTTAGACTACCAGCAGTTGAATCATGAAGATTTTTTTAGCACAAGTACCAGCTTTTGTCCAGCGTCTCACCACTTTATTGGAGGACATATACTTGGATTTAGGAGGTCATATTAAGCCGAAGTCTCCTTGATTGAGCATGTAGAAGCTACAAGAATCAGTTGAAGACTTTGAGACGTTGGTGTTCAGTTGTATAAGTGGATAGTTGTTTCATTTGTCATAGTTTTTCAATTTTAAAACTTCTTGTTCAGACGTTATGTCCTTTAGCTAATGGTATTTATTTAAGTTTAGTTTTATTTGTCGAATGTCAGTTAGTAGGTTTTCTCTTAGGAATTGGGTTATTTTGTCGTATTTGTATTTGAAAATTATGGAATATAATGAAATTGGTCGTTTATTTCTATATATTAGATAATTTTACTTCACTTAATTTATTTATTTTTCTTTAAAAAAAATCAATCATTTTTGTTAAAATTTTTCCGAACTACGCAAGATCTGATTCATGTCCTGACATGATACGTAGGCAATCCTCCAAAGGGTTCGATCATAACTTTTCGAAAAGTGTGCCTAGAAAAGCCGGGATGAAACATAAGGTCTTCCATGATAGGTTGGAAAATGCATCTAGAAGCATAACATGCAACGTGGCATTATAATGTGTTAAATATGTAACACTCACCCGTTTGCAACTTGATCACAGAAAAGATAAAGTAGTTGGTGGTTGGTTTGTGGCAACACTAGATACAAGGGAAAAAGAAAGATACTGTAAAGAGGGTATAGGGTCTGACAGTGAAGAGGAGCAAAATCAATTGATTTCGTAAGAATTAGCATCAGTGGAAAAGATTAAGTTATTGAAACAATAGATGGAGGAAATGTACCAAGCTTGGTTGAATGGACAAGTCCCGCCTTCCTCAATCCCTGGACTTTCGAATACGAATGATCCAAATCCTGCTCAAGCTCAAACTAGCAATCCATTTTACCCACCTGGATTCAGCCCAGATGTTAATGTGGCTGGCATTGCTGGTACTTCTATCATGCGCCCACCAAATTCGTCTGTCACAAATAACCCACTTTTCACTTCTGTAGCACCAACTATTGTGGGCCCTCATTCGACAGTACAGAAGAATATGGGGGAACCAAGTCATGATCTGTTGTATCCTTCTGAAATGACTTTCAAACCCCAAAATCCATATTATCAAGCTCATCAACACGATTCTCCCATCGTGATTGAGAAGATTGTTAAGAATGAAGAACAAAAGGAGAAGGCTAGGAAAGTAAGAAGCTTGGAGCAGAGTATGAGAAATATGCAAGGATTAGGAGGACCAAAGAGTGTTTCATACAAAGATTTGTGCATGTTTCCTGATGTCCATTTGCCGCTGGGGTTCAAAATGCCAAAGTTGGACAAAAACGAAGGTCATGGCGATCCTGTGGCTCACTTGAAGAACGAATGACAGTCAAGAAGTCAGTTACTGAGGAAGAATATTCACATTTCACAGTAATGTAGAGACCTCGATTATGTCCAGTGCCTTCTACAGGTAATTTGTCGTTTGAGAAAGTGATCCAATTTACCTCAAGGATCCTTCCAACAACTTTTTTAAAGTTGATTCACCTTAATCTCACTGGACACATATGACTCATTTAAAATATTCATTATGGCCTTATGATGATCTTCCGAGTGTATCAATAAAGAACAGAGAAATTTGTGCTAGTGTCTTCCTTAGTTGTTCTACAACAGAATATTTTGGTAGCTTCATCTTCTTCAAGAATTCTTCAGCCTTTTCCACAGTAATTGACTTCTTGACTGTCATTCGTTCTTCATTGTTTGTTTATTCTTTCTTAACTCCACTGGGGCATAACACCTCCCAGAACGGGTTAATCCCCCTACTTCATCCACCTCTTCAATCACTTTCTTCCCCTTGTGGATCACCACAACACGATCGTAGTTTCAGGGGACCGCCTTGGTATTAACTATAGGCAGCTGTTACTGGTTTAATGACAATGGGAGCTATGGGTGCTCTTTTTATGATTATAAGAGAGGCTTAGTGGATTTTCCAAGAACAATGAGCTTTGGTTTTACTTGACCTGACTTAATATTTTCTGGAATCTTTTTCTCTATGACTAAGGGAACATTCAATGATTCGGGCTTTGCTATCACCTCCTCCACTTCTGCAAGTTTTTCTTTCGTCAAATCCACAACATTTGCTGATTTTTCCAAATCAGTTTTAATCTTAATAATGGGCTTGAAGGAAACCACAGCATCTTCACCACTAGGTATCACCTCGAGCATGTTTGTTTTATTATGATCTGGCAATAGATTTTGATTAACATTTGGAGCGTCTGGACTTTGCACCATGATTTGTTGTGTGTCAATCAACTCTTGAATTGCTCTTTTCAAATACCAACATTTCTCTCTATCATGCCCTGAGGCATCAGAACAGTATTCACATCTTCTAGAATAGTCCAAGTTCTTCGGGGGAGGATTCAGGATCCTTCTCTCAATTGGGCTTAGAACATTCATTTTCCTCAACCTTTGAAAAAAGCTGGCGTACGATATTCCAATAGGCGTGAAATTATCTTTGCCCATGTTATCTTTCTTGTAGTTCGCTCTAGGCCGAAAATTAGACCTAGGAGGGCCTCTTTGAACTTGCGAGACTAGTGGATGATTTTGGATGGCTGGTGCACGCCATTGCGGGTAAGAAGGAAACCAAACATATGTTTGTGCATTATAGGTAGAATACTGAGGAGATAGAATGAAATATAATGAATTTTGTGGAGGAACATAGTGTCGTGGATGGTTATATGGGTCTTAGACATAAATTTGGGGTTGAGATTGTGCGTAAAGGTGACGCGCACCTCTCTAATTTTGTCGTGGACCTGGCACAATAGTAGCTACATCCTCTTTTCTTTCCACCAAAACATCCTGAACCACTTTGAATTGCCTGTATTGTTGCTTTCAAAGCGCCCTGGCTGATAATCTTTCCGGACTTAATTCCATTCTTTACCATCTCTCCAACTTTAATGACCACCAAATGTGCTTCCGATAGTAGAAAGCAAATGATGAAAATAATCAGGTTCTTGTGCCTGTAAAAAGATATCAATCATTTCAGACTCCTTTATCGATGGTCTGACTCTCGCAGCCTGTTCTCTCCATCTGATAGCATATTCTCGAAAACTTTCAGTTGTTTTTTTCCTCATATTAGCCAGTGTGGTGCGATCTGGCACTATCTCAATGTTATATTGAAGTTGCTGAACAAAATCCCGAGCCATGTCATCCCACACGTGCCAACGGAAATGTCTTGGTCAATAAACCATTCAAAAGCTATCCCTGCCAGGCTTTCTCCAAAGTAAACCATGAGCAATTCTTCTTTTCCTCCAGCTCCCCTTAATTGATTACAAAACTTTTTCAAGTGAGCCACATGATCGCCATGACCTTCGTATTTGTCAAACTTTGGCATTTTGAATCCAAGCTTTTTACTTTCCTAGCCATCTCCCTCTTGCTCTTCATTCTTAACAATCTTCTCAATCACGATGAGAGAATTGTGTTGTTGAGCATGATAATGTGGATTTTGGGGTTTGAAAGTCGTTTTAGAAGGATACAACAGATCATGACTTAGTTCCCCCATATTCTTCTGTACTGTCGAATGAGGGCCCACAGTAGCTGGTGCTACAGAAGTGAAAATGGGTTATTTGTGACAGACGAATTTGGTGGGTGCATGGTAGAAGTACTAGCAACGCCAACCACATTAACATACGGGTTGAATCCAGGTGGGTAAAATGGATCGCTAATTTGAGCTTGAGCAGGGTTTGGATCATTCGTATTCGAAAGTCCATGGATTGAGGAAGGCGGGGCTTGTCTATTCAACCAAGCTTGGTACATTTCCGCCATCTGTTGTTTCTATAACTTAATTTCTTCCATTGATGCTAATTCTTGCGAAATCAATTGATTTTGCTCTTCCTCACTGTCAGACCCTACACCCTCTTTACGGGTCATCTTTCTCTTTCCTTTGTATCTGGTATTGTATGGATATGATACCAATTTAAACCACAAACCAACCACCAACTATTTTATCTTTACTGTGACCAAGTAGCAAACGGATGAGTGTTACACATTTAATACATTATAATGTCACGTTGCATGTTACGCTTCTAAATGCATTTTCCAACCTATCATAGAAGGCCTTATGTTTCATCCCGGCTTTTCTAGGTACACTTTTCGAAAAGTTATGATCGAACCCATTAGAGGGTTGCCTACGTATCATGCCAGGACATGAATCAGATCTTGCGTAGTTCGGAAAAATTCTAACAAAAATGATTGATTTTTTAAAAAAATAAAATAAAAAATTAAATTAAGTGAAGTAAAATTATGTAATATATAGAAATAAACGACCAACTTCATTATATTCCACAATTTGCAAATACAAATACGACAAAATAACCCAATTCCTAAGAAAAAACCTACTAACTGACATCTAACAAATAAAACTAAACTTAAACAAATACAACTAACTAAAAGACATAACATATGAACTAGAAGTTTGAAAACTGAAACTAAAAAACTATGACAAAGGGAACAACTATGAACTTATACTGAACCCCAACGTCTCAAAGTCTTCAACTGATTCTTGTAGCTTTAACATGCTCAATCAAGGAGACTTCGGCTTAATATGACATCCCAAACCCAAGTATATGTCCTCCAATGAAGTGGTGAGATGCTGTGCGAAAGTTGGTACTTGTGCCAAAAATTCTTCTTAATTCAACTGTTGGTAGTCTAGACCCATTCTGGTGGTACCCTGCGCTACACGGCGGACCTACAATCGAAGGAAACTGAAGGCCAGATCCCATTCTTGGGCCTGTCGGTCACGGGAATCAATTATCTCTCTTGCACGCTGTCACAAGCAGAAGCAACCTCCAGCTGTTCTCGCAATATCCTTCTCTCACGTATCCACGGAGATCTCTCTCGGTCAAATTGTTATTGCATGTTCTTTTCAACTTCTTGCAACTGCTGTCGGCGAGATGCGGCAAGTTCTGCAACATGTGACCCCCTAGTTGTAGCCAATTTGATTTGTCCCCGAAGCGCGACCTCTATATCCGCTGACTTAGCTTTCTCTTCAGCAAATTGCCTTTGTTGTTCTTCTATTCTTGCCCTGGCATGCTCTAATTCCGCTCTCGAAGCTAAGTTGGCCTCATGATGTTCTCGCATGGCTCTCTCGATCCCTATCCTGATTGCAGCTTCTTGATCTATGGGGTCCCTTAACTGATAGTTAGATTTTTCAGGTCTAACTGGTGGACTCGACTGCTTTTCAAACCATTTACGATAGTCTGGGTGTACTTCTCCTTTCTTACGCTCTATGATCATTGTTTCAATTCCCATGAGACGACAACCATCCCAAATCTGCTGGGCCAATCCCTCCGGAAGTAGAATCTCTGATCTCACCTCAAATACAAACACAGTCATATTTTATGTTATGGGAATTACTTAACGTCTGCCTAGCTGACGTAAGGCCCGCAATGGCACATAAGGTTGAACACCCCTGATATCCATTAATAACAAGAACGGTCGAATGACAGAACTATGTATGACTTGCCTCCAGGGGAACTAAGGGAGATTCCAAGTGATTTTATCTGCCGTCAGAGAACGAAAAAGCTTATCCCAATCTCTAATTCCTTCTGGGCATTTATATTCTCTAACCTCTTTTCGTCATCTTTGATGCGATTGAATCGTTCTGGATCAAACCTTGCCACTGTAAGACATCGGTAAAGATGTTCCACAATCCACATCTGTAGCAAGATAATACATCCCTCGAAAAAACCCTTTCCTTTCTAACAAACAGTCAGAGCACGGTAAATATTGGCCAAGATCATTGGTACCATAGTGTAATCTTTCTTAATCAGTATATGTACCACTCCAGCTAAACGAATATTAATTTCTCTCTCCTCGGGAAGACCATAGTGCCTAAAAAGGCTACCATGAATGCAAACCGTCTATGAACTTTTCGAGCCTCAAAACTTCCCTTGTTACAGAGTTATTTACCGGACTTCTCAAACCTCTCTTGCCTTCCATATCTGTCATACAAAAACTGCAAGGAGACCCAACCTTTTTTCATTGACTCTTCTTTTGAGTTTTGTATGTTCATGAGCTTGTAGAACCTGTTTATCGAGATGAGTCTTGGGGCTATAAGTTTTTTTCGATGCATATCCAACATATGCCGTTATCTCCTCTAAAGTCAAAGTCAACTCGAAATTTGAAAAGCGAAATACATTGTTCCTCGAGTCCCATAAAGTCAGCAATGCATCAATCACCTCCCTACTAGGGTTGACTGACCTGATACTTGTCAAAAAAAAACAAATACTTATGTATCTCATCATAATCGAATGTATCCATTTCGTTCCACCACAACCAAAGCTGCAAAGGGGTACAATCCACAACCTAAAGCGGTATGCTCCCATCCCTCTTCCTTTTTTTTACCCTTTCCACTAACTGGAGGAGACATGTTATACCTACGCATAGGGAGACAATATTAGGAAATGTCTAGACTAAGGCGGAACTTAATTCACTAATTTTGACTTTTTAAACTTGACTCGTTAACATGACCACTAAATTGGGCTAAGATGCAAATAATTTTATTTAAAAATAGAAAAATTAAGAGAAACATGAATGACAACATTTTTATTCTTTCTAAAAGAGAGCACTTTTTTAATCCGACTCTATCGAAAATTTAACAACAAACTTCTAGACAATTTTGACCATGTGTTTGAAAGAAAATTACCCCTAAATACACTTAAAAGAAAATGACTTAGAAATAAAGAAAGAAAAATGATTGTTTTATATATGAAGTTATATAAAAATTTCAGCCTCACGACCCTTAAAGGTTCAGGACTGTTAAGATATAAATATACATTAATTTATCAAAACTATCTCACGACCCCTTAAGGTTCAGGGCTATTAGGATTTATATATTTTATATTTTATTTTGTAAAAACTTAGCCTCATGATCTCTAAAGATTCAGGGCTATTAAAATATATAATAAAATTAAATTTGAGGATAAAAGGAAAGAACAAAGAAGAATGGAAAAAATAACATAAAATAATAATACTAACGAAAATAGTCATTTTTTATTATTTTTATTTTTATTTTTATTTTTATTTTCATTTTTATTTTTATTTTATCAAAAAATATCTTTTAATAAATTTGTGAATAATAATTTTTAAGATACAGGGTCGTATCCCGATAAGGATTTCCTACGTATCTCCCTAAAGAGTGAGAATCAGACCCTTGTAGTTCATGAACTTGAAAAAAAATAACTATGTATATGTTTTAATCTCTTTGAAAAGGATATTATTAAATTTGAGGACAATCTTCTCTTTACATTTTGCCAAGTTGCCTAAAAACCAGTCAACAATCAAATAGCCTTTCAAATAAATGTCAAAGAGCACGTAGGATGCACATGGTGATCAAAAGAGGGACACTTGTCCTAGACAGACCGGGCCCTCTGTGTGAGTCCCGCTAAGTCAAATGCATATGATGCAAATAAAGCGGAACCTAATAGGAATAACCAACATTTTACTTATTTTCTTATATGATTTCCTTTTTTCAATTTTAACTTCTTGGCTCAATACTTTAGGATTAGATTGGATTTAAAGATCAATCTGTGAATTCAACATGCATATCACATCACTAGAATCACCATAGAAAGAGCTCTCTAAAGAAAAGAAAGACAGTCAAACAATATATAATGAAAAATAAAAAGGACACACATTTGTTGACACAAAGATAGAAGGATTTGAATAGAAATGACAATAAAATAAGACAATATAGATCCCAAACTCCAACACTAAAATAATTCGCGTAGTAGAAAGAAAAACAAAACAGATTACTAAAAATCTTTCCTCGTGAGGAGAGACTGACTTCTAAATTGTCGAACTTAATATTTTAGCCACTGATTTGCACGTCGGCCTTAATGGAGTCTTCATAACCATTGCTACATAATCTGTGTTTTTTTCTTTTTGAACCCAATCATTTTGAATTTATTGCCATCAAACTCTCTCCAAAGTAAGCCGTCAGCAGTTTCTCTTCCCCCTACTCCTCTTAATTGATTTCAAAACCTTGTTAGATGAGCCAAAGGATCACTTTGGCTCACCATGACCCTCTTACATGTCCAACTTTGACGTTTTAGACTCTAAAGGCAAGTGAACATTGTGAAATCTGTATAAATTCTTTTAAGGAATTTTTTTTTAGTATTTGCATGTTTCTCATATTTTGCTCCAAATTTCTCACTTTCTAGGCTATTTCTTCGTATTCCTCATTTCTAATAGTCTACACCAACTCATCTCAGATCTTATATCATTTTTATGGGTTGCCTGTTCTTTGGACCTGCTGTTGCATGGATGAGAAGCCAACTTAGCCACAAACCAACCACCTTAACACTATTTTGATTTTGGTGAAAACCAATATGTCAAAGTTATATTTTTTTTAAGATCACCGAATCCATGAAGGACTGCCTACATATCTCATTAAGATGAGAATCAGGTGTGCGTAGTTCATGAAGATGGGGTCGTGCCCGAAAAGGGCTTCCTACGTATCCCACTAAATAGTGAGAATCAGACCCTCGTAGTTAGTTCATGAAGACTTTAAAAATTGTCTATCTATTTTT
Source organism: Capsicum annuum (assembly GCF_002878395.1). Taxonomy (NCBI): domain Eukaryota; kingdom Viridiplantae; phylum Streptophyta; class Magnoliopsida; order Solanales; family Solanaceae; genus Capsicum; species Capsicum annuum. Next base: position 138,197,969 of record NC_061112.1, read on the forward strand.
TAATTTTTTTGAAAAATGATTTGTTAGATTTGGGGACAAAATATTTTCTTGTGTTTCGCGAAGTTGCCTAAAAGTCTGTCAACAATCAAATAGCCTTCTAAACAAAAGTCAAAGAGCACGTAAGATGCACGTGTTGGTCATTATAAAGTAGGTCACCTATCCTAGACAGCCCCGGCCCCTATGCTGAGTCCCGCTAAGTCAAATACAAGTGATGCAAATAAAGCGGAACTTAATAGAGATAACCAGATTTTGAGTTTCAGTTCTTCTAAGTTTAGCCTAATAGGAATAGATGTCTAGACTGGCTTACACGAGCGAGCACTCGAGTCGGGGAGGGACATCTTGTTCGGTAGCAGTGCTATTCCGCCTTCGTTGTCGATCTGAACCCCGCCTAACATGTGTGATTAATGATCCTTCACCAGATGCTTTGACACTCCAGCTATCTCAAAAAGAAAGTAAGATGCATACGTTGCATTCCTTCTATCCTATTTCAGAGATTCAGAGGGGGTGCAAGAGAAAACAGTTTATAAATATGGTTCAACAATATCAAAACAGTAAATGAGCGACAAGTAAGGCCAACAAACACAATATAAAAATAATTAAAACAAGTAAAGTTAATATCAAAAGCTCGAATTCTTATTATCCCCAGTGGATTCGCCAGAGATGTCACGCCCCTTTTTCGTCTAAAGAGTCGAAGATCGAAGGATTTTTCCAATTAAAATGACAGTTTTGAATAGGAATTATTTTTATTTATAGAGTCGCCACTTGGAATTAAATTATGGTGTTCCAAGTCACCTTTTTGAATTCTTAGTCAAAAGAAAATAATTCTTTTATTTTGGTCTGCGAAAACAGAAAACCGGGTAAGGAAATCTATTCACCGAAGGGAAGGTGTGAGGCACCCTTCGAGTCCCGTGATTCTAGCACGGTCTCTTTTATTAACTTATCTTGACTTAAATTATTTTGATAACTTATGTTAGGGCCTAATTTCGCTCATTTTTTTATATCAAAAATATTTGTCTACAACTCTTATATTAAATCGGTAAAAGTTGATTTTAGAAAAACATTGGTCGAGGTGCATTGTTGCATCCTCAAATTTTAAAATATTTAAGAAAGATGTGTATGCTGCATTCCTAATTGAGACAAAAAATTTTAAACTTGCCTAAAATTGTCTAGCGTTAAAGGCATTAGCTCGTCTTATTATAAATTCAGAATGTTTTTTTAACAATAAAATAAAGCAATTTTCATTTAAACTAATTAATTAATTTAACGATAAAAATTATCAAAATTTATTAATAACGAAAATAAAATAAGTTTGCCAACTCGAAATTCTACCTGATTTTGAATAATAAATTTAAGCAAAATTAATTTAAAATAATTAATTAATTTGATAAATAATTATATAATTTTATTGATAACAATGAAATAAGAATAATAAAATAATAATAATAGAATAAATAAGAAAAATATACACAACTACTCATATTCTGTCAATTTTATTATAATTCCCCTAAAATTAATTTCCTTAAAATAAACCCCAAGTCACAGATCAGGAACCAACTCAACCACGATGATCCCAAAATTTGATTCGAATAAAAACCCATTTAAACTACTAAATAACCCAAGACAGAAATTACGAAATCTGAAAAGCCCATACATGATTTTGTCAGAATTAACTCAAACGATGAGTTTTAATAGTTCTGTTGTTGGATCTGAATTTTTCTGACAGGCTTCTAATGTTTTCCAACGATGGAAAAAGAGAAAAATGACGGCGCGACGGCTGCATGTGTTGGGTGGTTGTCGAATTTTGGAATAGGGCGGCGCGCGGCGAAAACCGATGGAGGTGCACCTGTAAAGAACAAAGCCTACCTGCCGGGATTAAATCCAACGAGGCATGGCCGTGGTAAGGGTTCGCTGGCGTGGGTTTGCTGGCTGTGAAGGGGAAACAGGGAATTTCACCCTCGGCAGCCACTAGTGGCTGTTTTCCGTCGGCTGGAGCAGCGGCAACAGTAGTTTTAAGTGGATTGGTCGCCCGGTGGCGGTAATTTCCGGTGAGATTCCGACTAAACTCAACGGGACTCGCCGGAATCCGAATCATATTTGTTGTCTGTTATTTTCTTTTCCTCTCCCGAATTTTTCTCACTCTCAAACACCATTTTTCAGTTCACTGATTTTATTCTATTTTTATCAATTATTCTTCTCGATTTTTTTAACTAACTGTGGCTATTTCGGTATGTGCACTGCTATATGATAGTGTGCAGGCGTTCCAGTGTAAATTTTTCTCTATTGTGTGTGGTGTTATACATCTATATGATTCATTGATAAGGGTATATTAATACAAATTTTTTCATGTACAAATATAAATATACAGTAAACTTAATTGCATAGCACAATAACAAAAGTTCACATAATTAATTGACTACACATTAAATACTGCAAGAAATCACTTGAACATTTTCATTCAGTTCTTTTCATAAAAATTAACATAAAATGGTTCAAGATTGAATAAGAACCTGTGATTGCTTGAACTGGATAATAAAGCAAGAAACAATCGTCCCCGAAAACTTCAAGCAGAAACTCTAAACTTTAAATCTTTTCTTTCTTTGTTTCTTTCTTTTCCTGATTTTTTTTAACTCTGTGTTTTTCTTTACTTTGGTCTGTAGTATCTGATGATGATAGTGTATAGTGCAGAATGTACGTATCTTTTCTGGTGTGGATAGAAGACCTTAAATAAAGGGACTTTGGGGGGACAGTTATATCTGATAAAGGGGGAGATTTTAAAATTTTGAATTTATTTATTATTATTATTATATATTTTTTATGTAGAAGATAATAATAATGACAAATAAATAAAATAATAATAATAATAAATATAATAATAACTAATTAATTTTTATATTTAATAAAATACAATAAGAGTATAAATAGTCGAAAATAAATATAATTAAGATAGTATTAAAACTGCTAGCTTATTTATTTAAAATTTAAAAAGAAGAATATTTTTTTTTGAATTTTTGTATTAATTTTTAAAATTAGAATAAAACAAAATAAATATCCCAAAATTAACTTTATTTAATTATTTAATTTTTAACTAAAAATTTATTAAAAATAAAGTAAGAATTAAAATAATATCGGATCAAATATAAATATTTAATATCGAAAAATAAGTTAAAATTCAAGGAGGATCAAAAATCACGTCTCTACAAGTACTACTCAAGACCAGTACGTTTACCTTTCCAGCGATACTCATGCTTAAGTTTCAAATCAACTAACATAGACAAAGCATATGTTTTAAGCCCCCCCCCCCCCCCCCCCCCACCCAACCAGGTGCTAACATATTGAATATAATTATACTACTTAAAATAAATGCTCAAGACCAACAGAAATTTTCACCCCTATAGGTTAGAACATACTTGACCCTGACGATGATGGTGATGTCGAGCTCTCAACACTCTTAATATTGTCTCAGAAGCAAGCTGAAGGGGCATATCTTGTGACAATCTCTGCAAAGTGAAACCTCAACTCAGAGCGAGTAACATTGACATCTCTAGCGACTTTTCATAAAGTAACTTAAGCCAAATAGATGTTATTTGCCTTCTCATCACCTGATTCCCTTCAAACAGCACGAAAAAAATCCCAAACAAATACAGCATTGCCTAGTTATCTGAAATGATTTCGAGCCTGTTTGGATAGGCTTAGAGCTTATGGTCATAAGCCATAAGTTAGGAATACTAACTTTGACTTATTTTTGTTGTTTTGGCTTGAAACCAAGTTCTTAAAAAAATAAACAAAGTACTTACCCAAAAACTACAGAAGTGCTTAAAAGCACCTAAAATACGCCAATCCAAACAGGGTCTTAGACAAGTAACCTGAACACTTGGCAAATGAAACTACAAATATCCAGCCCTTCATATACCCCAGAAATTTAGAAAAAAGTAACCTGAACATAAATAGACCTATCAAGTCATGTCACCAAGGTAAATCTTTTTTTGGCCTTTCAAAATTTAAAATCACCATAAACAAAACTCAGACTTCCTCTTTCACTATAGAAAAGGCTATTCTAAAAGTTGATATCCAAAAGTGGTATCACTATGTTAATAGATGCATGATGAAATGTTAGGAACAAAATAAAAGGACCACTTCTAATGTGTAATGCACTAGGTGACTGAATATGCACCAACAGCTAAAATTAGGACTAGAAAACTTCAAACTTTCCCAGCGGAAAAAGAATATATTCCAATCCTTCAGATTTAAAGAACATGTTCCCGGTTTTGATAAGTGACAAGAAAATATTTCACACATTGCTAAAATAGCAATGACCACAAAACCCAAAGTTTTCAAGAGTAAAAGATTGAACATCAAAATTTCTGCTTTAATGAATGATGAGATGTTTTTCCCTTAGAATAAATTTAAAGGATGACTTTGTTTCTCTCCGCCATGTTCTATTTTATAATTTTGGATACGAACCATAAAAAAGAGATAGTTCCAGGTATCTTGGGCTTACTATCAAGGGAAATGGAGAGATTGACGAGGATGTCACTCGTATTGGTGCAGGGTGGAACGAAATGGGGCCTAGCATCTAGAGTTCTGTGTGATAAGAAAGTGCCTCATAAACTTTAAGGCAAGTTCTACAGAGTGGTTGTTAGACCATCTATTTTGTATAGGGCGGAGTGTTGTCTAGTCAAGAACTCGCACATTCAAAAAATGAAAGTGGTGGAGATGAGGATGAAGCAATGGATGTGTGGGTTAGCTAAGAGAGGAGGGATTAAAAACGAGGATATCCGAGACAAGGTGGGAGTGACTTCCGTGGAAGATAAGATGGGGAAAGTGAGGTTGAGATATTTTGGCCATGTGATGAGGAAAGACACATATGCCCCAATGCGGAGGTGTGAGAGGTTCGCTATAGATGGTTTTAGGAGAGGTAGAGGTAGACTGAAGAAGAATTGGGCAGAGGTGATTATACAGGACATGACCTTAGATAGGAAAGTGTGGAGGGTGTGAATTAGGGTAAAAGGTTAGTTGATAGGAGTGCATCTATAAATAGATAGGAGTTCATTGTCTTGTTTCCCTTCTTAGTAGTCGTAGTGCTACGCTTGTAGCTTCTTGTTCTTCAATTTTTGTTGATATTTGTTGTTTCATATTAGAGTATTGTATGCTACTATTTGTGCTTTTACCACCTATTGCCTCTAGTACTTCAATTACATCTTTACGTCTTTTTCTAAACTATTTTGTCTTGAGCCGAAGGTCTATCAGAAACAATCTCGCTATCCCACCTCTGGGATAAAGGTAAGGACTCCCCAAACAAATATTGTGAGAATACATTGGGTATAACGTTGTTGTCGGTTCTCCTACTATAAATACAATGAGAAAATCAATCAGATATTTGCCAGACCAATCAACCATGTTACTTAAAATGATATGGTGGATAAACGTATACTCCCTCCATCCCAATTTATGTAGCCTGGCACAAAGTTCAAGAAAAAGGAAAGACTTTTGAAATTTGTGGTCTAAAATAAACCTTAGACATTTGTAGCTACAAATCATTTCATTAAGGGTAAAAGATTAATTTTAAAGTTAAATTGTTTCTATTCTAATTATAGAATCGTGACATTTTTTTTGGGACGGACTAAAAAGAAAAGTATGTCACATAAATTAGGATAGAGGGAGTATTTGCTTTGACAAGGTATAATTTATTGAGGTTTCGAGATAATGGAACACTGTAACCAAATAGTACACCAAAAATTAGAGAAGATACAAGAAAATATTGTTTTCAATTAAAGATATCCGATCCTCTGTACTAATAGGGATCTTGTAGGTGCACAAAAAAACTATAAACAAAAGAGAAGTCTTAATCTGTGCACATATTCCACCCCCCTTGAATGCTTTTCTGTTCCTTTCCCTCCAAACCAACAACAGAATTGCTAGTGAAGCTACACTCCATAACAGGATAAAATATTAAGCAAAAAATAAAATGTAGCTACTTCTTTTCCAAGCTTGCTTCACATTTCCTCTCCTCATTGACCATTTTCTTACCCAGAAATCCCCAAGGATCAGTTGGCACACGATTCTAAATTTTGTAGATGATGGATCCCCTCTACCCTTTCCATTTAAATAACAGACTTTTGCTTGCTCCGCTGTTAGAACACGTAAACATCACACGTTGTAGTGTTGCCACTAAATCAAATCCTGGGGGGTAGAACAAGGCTTTTGTCTCCTAATTGACCATTACACGAATAATAAAGCAGGAGGATAAGTTTTGGTACCTCCAAAACTTGCAAAGGGTCTAGCATTTCTCCGTGAATGTGCAACAGGCGGACAGCAGCTTTGAACATGGGCTCTTTGCCATTCATTGACTCCAAATACATTTCAAGCAGCCTAAAAAGAGACAAGGTATGAAAAGGCTAAGAGAGCTTCTACTAGACCAATAATCTGAAGAAACAAATGAGAGAATACTGTACTAACTGCATGTAAGCATCTGGCCTACCGATCTCGGCACAATACTGTTCTGCAGCTTCACAGTCTTCCAGCTTCCTGTCAGGTGAACACAACTTTATATTACAATCCCAAAGATAATCATTTATTCAGATTATTTGCAGATTCAACAATAAACTACATATTTAGCAACAATGTGGGTACTAAGCTTTCAAATATTTTCGCATGTTTTACGTGAGGAACTTCACATGTAAAGCAGCAGTAGAGTATGTCAACCATACATAGCCCAGATCCGGGAAACAGAACGTTTCTAGTTGTTCATTAGTTATGATAAAGCCTGTTGTGATGTACCCAAGCAATAATCAAACATTTATGAACTTACAAGGCAAGAATTTGAAGCACTAATGTTTCTTGACCGAGCTTCCTGCAAAGAATAGCCTGTAATGAAACCATCAATAACACAAGGACTGCAAATCACAAGGAGAATCAGACAGTTAAAGCTGTTAACCAGCAGAGATGCATAGGGCATTATTTCTATGAAAGGCCTAATTATTTTACTGACCTTCTCAAGCCATAACTCAGATCCTTCAACCAAATCAAGAACTTCATCTGGATCATACAAGTCAGACGACTGTAAAAATATTTGCAATCTCTCTCTGACATGAGTTTCAAATATTGAGTTGTTTCCACAGTCTGAGACATTTATCTCCTTTTGATTTACACCTTCAAAATTTTGTGTAGTATGTTCCTTTTCATTGGCATCAAGTGCCGATTTAGAAAGCAAGAGGGCATAAGTTGTATGGAACCGCGTGTCACCGGAGTTTTGATCTTCAATTAACCACTGGAGATATCTGCATGACAAAACTTCCAGCTTATAATTCGCAGAAACATATAGACAGCTAAATACCTCATTAAAATAGAGATACATCTTTATAAGGTTATATTATCCAACCAATTAGGCACCCAAGGACACCAATGTTAAGAAAAAATAATTTAAAAATATCCAACAAATTAATTGTTAAATATGATATCATTATTAGATAATGTAGATATGAGAATATCTCTATAATAAGATAGTGTAGATAAGGGAATACCCCCAAATCCCCATAATTAAGCACTTAAAATATTGTGTAATATTCTAAATAGATTCCTTCCTTATTTATTTACATTCACTGTAACACTATTTAATCCCACTAGCTTGAGGGAATAATCAAGACACTAATTCCCAAACTCTCTTCTCTTCTCCTTCTAATTTCTCATGATATCAAAGCCCTCCTTTCTCTAATCATCCTTCTTTTTCTTAAAACAGATTCTGCAAAATAGAATTGCAGAAACAGATTCTGCAAATTAGAATCGCAGAAACAGGAAAAAGAATCTGCAAAACAGAATTGCAGAAACGGATTCTGCAAAACAGAATTACAGAAACAGATTCTGCAAAATATAATCGCATAAACAGGAAAAAAAAACTGCAAAACAGAATTGCAGAAACAGATTCTGCAAAACAGAAAATAGAAAAAAAAAATCTCTACATCTGATTTCTACATTTTCTTTTTTTGGTGATAAAGCATGCCTCCACACGATAATGACCACCCTAGATACACAAAAAATTTGGCTCATAACAAAAATGGTATTTTGCCCACACCTGATTTCAGGGATGGGTCATCTATATCTATCACTTTAACTGCAACAGCATCAGACTATATTGACTACCTACAGTACAAAGCATCAAAACAGCAGTCATCAACTTCATCAGCTGCTTGCACAATGCAAACCTGGTAACTCCTTTGCTTATGTCATAGTCTTTATCTCAGGAACAATGAATTCTTGATCCTGGTGCTTCTTACCATATTTCTGGTAACAAAATACTCTCCTCTTCCTACCCCTTCTATACTCTCTACAGTGACTTCGGCTAATGGATCAAATACTGTTGTAAAAGGGATAGGTATAGCTCATCCTCTGCCTTCCAGACCTTTAATGTAAGTTCCTTTTCCATTGAATGTTCATATAATCTTATTTCCATTAGCAAAATAACCAAAAACCAGAAATGTGTTATAACATTCCTTGATGATTTTGTTCTTCTGTCGGACCGGAGCACGGGACAGATAATTTAAATGAACATGAGTCACAAGGATTGTAACATTTTGTAAGACACTGGTATGTTGGACTGCAAACATATGGACACACCCGTGGATCTAAATACTAAGCTTATTCCAGGATAGGGTAGCCTCTGAAAGATCCTAGCAAACATCGGAGACTTGTCAGCAAAACTCAACCATCTTACAATCACACAATGAGACATCTCATTTGTTGTTAGTACAGTTAGCCACTTCCTACAATCACCTTGCGATAGTCACTAGAATGCATCGCATTCTGCGATATATCAAAAGCTCTCCGGGACAAGGTTTATTATATGAGGACAAAGACAAACTGCTTACAAAACATTTAGTGTACAGTTGTAAATTTTCAAGTCATCTCATGTTACATCACTGTCAAAGTTCCTACGACTGTGGCCGAAGCATTGTTTCATCCAGGTTGGCGTCAGGCTATGATTGAAGAAATGACTGCTTCGAGTGACAGTGGTATTTGGGAGCTTGATCTTTTACCAAAAGGCAAAACCATTGTTAGTTGTTGTCGGGTATCCCCAGTTAAGGTAGGTTCAAATGGAGCTATTGATCATCTCAAAGCGAGAATAGTTACTAGGTATTACACTCAGATTTATGGCATTGACTATGGAGATACTTTCCCACCTGTTGCCAAGATGGCTGCTATTCGTCTCCTCATATCTATGGCAACAATGAGACATTGGCCCTTTTTCCAGCTCAACATAAAAAATGCATTCCTTTACGGAGAACTTGCTGAAGAGGTTTATATGGAACAACCACCAGGATTTGTTTGTTGCTCAGGAGAGTCTGGACTAGTATGTAGACTTCACCGATCCCTTTATGGTCTCAAGCAATCTCCTAGAGCATGGTTTGGTCGTTTTCGAGCTATTTTCCAAGAGTTTGGAATGATTCGAACGGAAGTTGATCACTTCGTATTTATAGGCATTCATCTAAAGGCAAACACATTTTTTTAATTGTTTTATGTTGATGATCATGAAGGAATTTCTCAACACCTTTCAAGTCACTTTTAGACTAACGATTTGAGCAAGCTAAAATACTTTCTAGGAATTAAAGTGGCACCGTCTGGCAATGGTATTGCTATTAACACAAAGAAAATATGCATTGGACATTTTGGAAAACGCTGGTATATTGGATTGCAGACATGTGGACACTCCCATGGATCTAAATACAAAGTTTATTCGAGGACAGGGGAGCCTCTAAAAGATCCTAAGATCCTAGCAGATATCGGGGACTTGTTGGCAAACTCAACTAATGTGAAGATTTGATAAATAGTTTGGTGGTCAGTATGGATGGAAAGAAATGGGAAATGCTTCGAAGACGAAGTCATGTCCATTAATGATATAGAATGGAACTGCCTAGTCACACTGTTTTTTTGGTGCAAGGAGAATTGTATAAAGGAAATAGACGAATTTGTAGATTTCTTAGGAGCCTTGTAATTCTAGACTCTAAGTTCTCTTTTGTAACTATTTTTGGAGGTGTCCAGCATTACTAATGCTGAGAAAAATAATAGTACCAGTTTTCCAAAAAAAAAAAAGAAGAGTCTAAGCAACTTAGTATAAGACAAAAAGAAAGTACAGTTAGGGTGTGGTCGGTACAAAGGAAAACATTTTCTAGAAAATGTTTTTCAATTTTCCCCTGAGGACATGACCCTAGATAGGAAGATGTGGAGGGCGCAGATAAGGGTAGAAGGTTAGTGTGAGTGTGTGGGTTGTAGCAAGTAGTTGGTGATTAGTATTCTTTGGACTGTGTCCATAGGTAGGAGTCTCTAGCCAGGAGAGTTTGGGTGTGGTGGGTGTCTTTGGTCTGTGTGTGTATGTTCCTACTTGGTGGGTGTCCTATTTCTTAGTCCTTATTTCGTAGTGCTCTTATTTCTCTTATCTCGCATTTTCTATGATTTCTATTTTTGCTATTTTATTCCTTATTTCTATTATGTCATCCATCCTACTGCTTGTTTCATTACGACTTTGTTTACTATTCTTTATCTTGGGCCGAGGGTCTATCGAAAGCAGTCTCTCTACTTCTTCGAAGGTAGCGATACGGACTGCGTACATCTTACCCTCCCCAGACCCCACTTTGTGAGAACACACTGGGTTTGTTGTTGTGGTTGTTGTTGTTTTCAATTTTCCCCTGGATGGTTGGTCAAGTATTTTGGAAAACATTTTCTCTATGAAAACAAGCTCTTTAAAATGAGAAACATAACTTTTTCCTAATGAAAGTAGGGAAAAACAAGTTCCACTAGTAACATTCCACATCGATTGTGTCCTTACACCCTCCAACATACCTCATCTTCACCCCCACACCCATAGACCTTGGCCCCACCACCCCATACCCCTACCTCCCCACCCCTATCTCTCATAGGATTTGTCTAAATTATATACAAATGTTTTTAAGATAATATTTTTTGCTTAACTACAGAACACCCAACAGAAAAAAGCGACCCACTTATTTTCCTGCAAAATATTTTCCTTCATACAGAACACACCCGTAGTCACAGTATGGCAGAAAATCTAACTTCTAATCTTCTGCAGCTCCTTCCAGATTCATCTTCATCATCTCCTTCATTTCAACCGCAAACATGAACTATCATCACCCAATTCTCAATCATACTGTTCTCAGATCAGGTCTACAATATGCATTTGACATCAGAAAAAGGGGGCGGCAGAGCAGGACCAAAACAAGCTGCTTATCATTCGCAATGTGATCCAGCACACAGTATCTCAAAACACATGTTAACGGGAGGAAGAAAGGAAGAACTACACTTCTTGATGGATAAGTAAGCAATCTCCAAAATGGAAGCATAAAACTTGGACCAGAGTACAATCAAAAGTTGCATACAAATGTTCCACTAGCTGCCAATCCTCAATTGAGGAGAGAGACAGCAGTAGATTTAAAAAAAGTGGGAATGCAAGTAAAAACCACAAAACCACTTACCTTAGAAGAATTTCGACTTTTCTGGGATCAATCGCTGCAATTACTTCATCTGTGATTGAAGGCTTGCATTAAAAGAACGCCACTTAATGAAGACACTACATGTTATAAACAAGCAAACGAAAAAATGTGCATGCTAAACAGTCATTAAAAGTAAATAAGCTGATAGTAGTATATGTGAAGAACGTAATTTAATATTTCAATCTCATCTTACACAAAAAACTGATACTTCCTCCACAATTTATTTGGTGGAGTTTAAGGGGAAAGAAAAGACCTTTGAAACATGTGGTCCAAAACAAGCACCATAGAAAGCATGTCTCACTCAAGATAATCTAAGCAAAAGGAACATATAGATTATCAATAGATGATATATGTGCCTACAAGATACAGAACCTATCAATAAGCTTTTCATTCAGTGAAATTTGGCAACTGATATTTGGAGCATGTTCCTTTCAATTTTTTGGACTCAATTCGGTCATGGCACTTTTAAGAAGGGGAACCTTGGAGTAACTGGTAAAGTTGCTGCCATGTGACCAGGAGGTCACAGGTTCAAGCCTTGGAAACAGCCTCTGGCAGAAATGTAAGGTAAGGCTGCGTACAATACACCCTTGTGGTGGGGCCCTTCCCCGAACACCGCGCATAGCGGTAGCTTTAATGCACCGGGCTGCCCTTTTAATTCGGTCATGGCACTGAAAACCAAAGATGCCTTTCTCTCTTGGTGTTTATGGAGAGTTGATAAAGCCATCAAGAAAATCTGGGTGATGATATCTGCAAAACTATCTTTTGGTGTGAATCGCAGATGTTTTGATGAGTCTCAACTTCAAAGCACACTCTTAAACCTAGATATCTACTTAATTTGTTTAGTTGGGATAGTCTTAGCATTGTAAATAGCTCTAACCAGTTTTATGGATTTTGTAGCTCCCAGAATCTAGTGTAGTTGTTCTATATGTACTGGAGCTGACATATATCACTCCTAGCATCTTTTGTATTTTCTGCATCTTCTTGATGCCTATCAATGAAAACTTTTACTTCATCCAAAAAAAATTTTTTTTTAGAAAAACATGTCAAAGACGTGTGTAGCTTTAAATCATCTCATTAAGAGTAAAATAGGAAACTCAAAGTTAAATTTTTTCTAGCTATAGAAAGATCATTCTTTTTGGGACAAACTAAAAGTTAGTGCTTCACCTAAATTGGGACAAAGGGAGTTTACTTACACCAACCACAGAAAAAAAGAATTTAATATGGGGGATAGTTTACACAACAGTTTGGTACCATCCATAGAAGGGTAACTTGTATTAGATTTTTGTATAAATTCCTTGGCAAGAATTGCAACTTCTGTTGTTGAGGATCATATTGTGTGTGTGAGTGTGTGAGATTTGAACTTGGCATAATTAAACTTCAATCTTGCATTTCAGACTCTGATCTTAAACACAGGGATGGCAATGGGGCGGGGCGGGTTTTAAGCTATGCGGGGCGGTGCGGGTTTTAAGTTATGCGGTGAGGTGCGGGTTAAAGTAAGTTTTTTTTTTAATGGTGCGGGTTGCGGGTATATGCGGGTTTAAATTAAAAAAAACTAAAAATTAGTATTGTTCTCGTGAATATACCTAAAATTATATGTATTTTTTACTTAAAAATTGATGATACTTAAAATGACATGTATAACACTACAAATAAATAATTTTATAATAGCTTTTTTAACATCTCTATTCGTTTTAATAAAAATATGTTAATTGATCATTACTTATACACGTATTACTTTTTGACAATTTTTAGTGAAAAGTGATATAATAGAAATTAGTTATTTTTTTTCTAGTTGTAGATTTAAAAATATTATGATTTTCAATGAAGTTACGATATTTTCAAAAAAAAAAAGGAAAAAATAAAAACATGGGGCTGGGCGGTTATGCGTGGGTATGAATGTGGGGCGGGTTTATGCGGGTTTAAAGGTGATGTGGTGCGGTGCGGTTTTAAAACTTGCGGGTTTAGAAAAAACCCGCACCGCACCCGCACCGCACCATTGCCATCCCTACTTAAACATAACTGAAACATAAATAGCTGTAGATGAAGAAGTATAACCACATTGCAGGTTAAAACCCATATTTGCTAGAAAGTCTTCTGCCACGTTGGTGCACTAATACAACGTAAACACATGTCGGCAGATGTATAGTTGACAACCAAGATATCCCCGATCACATGTAGTGCACGGTTCGAAACTCTGTTTAAGAGGTGCCCCCTATCCTTTTCCACTTGAATATCAGGCTTGTATCTACGACAGGGCTCAAACCGTGGAATGCAACTATGTGTTATACATGATCACAGTTAATTGCGAACAAGAAGATGCGTAAGAAATGAGAACTGTAAAGAAGAGACTCGATGCACAGGAATAATGGTAACAGTTAGTAGACTGCATGTTTAGTCAGAACACTTTAATGACCTTTTGGGTCAGAATTGGATAGATATGTTTTTCGCAAATAATGGTAAACGTAGAAAAGACCAAAATATTTCACATGGATACCACATATAACATCAGGTGCTGTATTCATCTCAAGTTGAATAACCTGAGGCTATAAACAGTACCCAAAATTTTTAATGATGCAAAGATTATCAAAACCACAACTTCTGACAAGGAGTCAACCTCAAAATGCACTACAGTTTTGGGGTAGGGGATATTTACATGGCTATTTTGACTTTACTTTTGAACCATTGAAAAGGAAACATCTTTACAAGAGTTGCATGAGTCCAAAGCACACTCAATACTTTCGAAGAGCCATTTTTGCAGATGGATATGCAATTTGAACATCACTAAATACCATGTAAGCATACCTGGTGGGAGTGGATCTGTTCTTTTCTCTGATACGAGTACTTGAACAGCTATCAGATGATTGATGTCTGCAATCTAAAATGGAAACAAATAAACTAAATTAGCATGCTGAAAGCAGAAAGAATGCTGAACAATGCTGAACAACCAAAATAGAATTATCATACCCATCCTAGATGTTGCAGTACTAACTCCTGATCAGATGACGCCTCAAGAATTTTTGAAGCCTCCACTACAGCAGACTCCTGATCAAATGAAACATCCTTTGTGGTATCTTGTATGTGGTTAGCACCATGTGAATCATTCAAGTAGCTTGATGAATAATTCCGAGCCAGCACACGCCAGATTGAAAGAGACTTTGAACTCATTCCTTTGCTGGCATACAGAAAAGCAAGTGTCCGCAAATGCCCAGATTCACTCAGCAGTGATTCCAACTCCTCCTGCACCGTCCATTTAAGTTTTATGGCTATCCTTAAAAGAAGATACCAGATCCCAACTTCATGACTAAACTTTTACTAGAAGCTACAGCAACTACAACAACACCTAAAGGTCTACATACAAACATTTCTTTACCTTATTCAAGAATAACCTTTCAATAAGTAAGCTGGCATCATAGCATTCCTAAAGTTTCCCTAACAAAAAAGTGTTTTATCTATACCCGAGGGTGAGACCTAGCGATCTTAAAACCATGAAAAATCAAGGTTCAAATCCCAGCAGAGGAAAAAAACACTAGCTGATTTCTTCAAAGATATGAGATCTCAACTTTAAGATTCAACTGTAAATTGCAGAGACGCTAACTACTACAACACCTGAAGGACATACACACGTGTTCCTACATCAAGGAGAAACAACCATTTTCTGTAAATTGAATGTTGAGAAGAACGATGATAATGTGAATTGAAAGTTTCAGAATTTCATAATGTTGAAGGTCAATTTTTGGTGCTAGGTCGAGTAAGTGAATTAAACATTGTATTTCTACAGCTAGGTAGGTACTCAGTATTAGTGAAAGGCAACCATGCCGATTTTTCAGCATTTGGAGAGCCGTGAGGCAGGGAACCCATTATCTCCCATGTTGTTCATCTTAGTTATGAAGGCACAGGGTAGAAGGATGGATAGAGTTGTGATGGGTGGATAGTTGAGGAGTTCCAAAACCGGAGTTGGGGTCATAGTGCTGTCAGAGACTAGCGGGAAACACTCTGGCACTTAGTGATGAGGACAAAACTCGGTTAGAATACTTGAGACATGTCTTAACATGTTTTCAGGTGGTGTCAGGCCTCAAGATCAATCTCAAAAGTGAGTAATCATAATAGTTGGTAAGGGGAGGATATTGCATTGCCAGCACAGATTATCAGCTGCATGGTTGGAGCTCTTCCACTACCTATCTTGGCTTGCCACTTGGTGCTTCAAACAAGGATCAAGAAGTGTGAAAACCGAGTAACTCAGAGGATAGAAAAGAGGCTCGCAAGACGGCAGGAGAGATATTTATCAAAAAGGGGAATACTAAGAGCACATTATCGAGCATCCCCATATATTTCAATTTTCATGTCTTTATTTCATGCTCTAGCTAGCATAGTGTCACCCTGGTGTCGGAAAGAGGTCAAAGAAGTTTCCTTCGAGACTCGCCAGATGGGATAAAGAAGCTTTACTTGGTGCGATGAGAGACTACCACAACTCCTAAATACTGGGCAATTTGCAGTCAGAGGCCTACAGGTTTAGGATTAGGATTTATTAGGTAAATGGTTGTGGAGAGCTGAGAATGAGGAACTTACTTTTTGGAAAGAGGTTATGTTGCTTGTAATGTTGTCATACCCGGATCCTCCAAAAGCATATGCACTACTTTTGGAAGATCTGTCACGTACACGGAGGCATTTATGAAGAGTCCAAGCAACATCGGAGAAAAGTAATAGGGAAAAATACAGGGACTTGGAAAGGAGGTGAAGGACAAAATGTTTCTATGCCTTATGGATGTGGTTTGTGAAGGAACTATAACGGCCCAGACTTTTAATAAGGGGTAAATAGGTAATTTAGAATATACTATTAATATTAATCAATAGAATTAAAGTGGGCAAGCAAAAAGACAAAACCCTCTTCCTTATTATTGGGGATGCACGTTCTGTTTAAGGAGACAAAGGCAGGGAAACGGTTTTTTGTTTAGTTTTCATAAGCACCATTTTCAGAGGAGTAGAAAAGAAAAGAATTAGGGCAATTAATCTCCTTACTCTTGAAAGAGAACAAGACAACGACGTAGAATAACATTAGCGAGCAACACTTGTGAATCATCATATTTATAAGGTATGAGTTATGTTCATAATTCTTTAATGTGGAAACTTTTGTCTATCGTTGTAATAGATATAGTAGTGATTGGAGTAATGATTAGAGAAATATCTATCCATGATGTGATAATGATAGCTGGATAAGTAATTATTAGCCAATGATAATGATGGTGGAATCTTCTTTTCGCAATTGGAGGTTGGCCACTGTTGGCTGCTATGCGGCTATATAGTTGCTATTGAAGTACAAATTTCTTTTAAAAAATTTCCATGCACAATTCGACTATATGAGATTCGGAGTTAATTTATTGGATAGATGATCTATTAATGGGTGGTGTTATACAAATAAGTTTATCTTTAATTCTTAGTTTCGCCTAAGTTTGAAAATTAGGGATATGAGAATTGGCCTCTACTAGCATAATTAATATCGTCAATTAATATTTTTGCATAGATTGACGCAATTGGAAGTTGTTTGGTTGGTGTTCTACGTACCGCAAGGTTGAAAAATTTGTCATTAGTGAGGTAAGTGAGAATTTAAGCTTTGGGTGCTTGCTTTTCAAATTTGTTTTTAAAATATATTTTTATCTGTCCGGTCCATGTGTTGGGACGAGCATGTGCTTGGCAGAATCGACGGTCTTTAAGGCCGGCCGCATATACTTTATGTTTAATAATACTAATTTTCCCTTTATAAATTATTTCGTGATGTGATATGATCGTGTACTGTGAAATTGGGGCATTGTGTATGCTTCTTAATTCCATTGGGACATCGTGTATGCTTCCTAATTACATTGGGGCATTGTGTATGCTTCCTTGAGCATTGTGTATGCTTTCCTTGAGCATTGTGTATGCTTTTTGATTTTATATGGGATATTTTGTATGATTCCCAGTATTGTGTACACTCTTGATATTTGGTACATTGTGTATGTGGCCCGGAACTTCTGTGTTGGGTAATTACATTGATTTCAAATGGTGATAAGTACTTGGCATAAATTGTGTTGAGATATACAGTTTCTGATGAATGATTGTTGGGTCTCGTTGGTCACCTTATTATGATATAATTCCAATGTGTAGTAATTTTATGCTATAGGTGTTATTGTATTTTCTAATACTTGTCTCAGGAGTACTTAAAGTAGCGAGTCAATGATCTTACTGAGTTATATTTATATGTAGCTCACTCCTTACTTACATGTAAGCAGATACTACTATGCAAGGTGAAACTAGTGGGTGGCGGATCCTTCATAAGGATTCTATTGCTAAGGTGAGCCTTAGCATTGTTCATGGAGGCTTTTTGTCTCAGCTTTGACTATCTAGTTTATGCTTCTTTTTATTGGGTTTCCATGCCCGAAGATTGAACTCATGTAACTCTATTTTAGATGTTATATGTCTTAGTGTGGGATTTGGGACAAAGATTTAATTCTTGAATGATTGCTGAATTTATAGTTTGATTATGAATTTTTTGTGTGAATGATTCTTCGCTATTTATTAATGTGTTGGAGTTGAACATACCTTATTTTAGTGCTTATTAACTGGGAAAGTGTAAGGAATATTAGTTCTCCCGACAAGTGGTGTTAGCGGGAGCTAGTCACGTCTAGGAATTATTTTGGGACGTGACAGGAACATGTTCAAGTGTTCTTTGGCAATGTGTTTTAAGGTAAAGAATGTGAGAGTGTGCTTTTAGGGATATAGGTGGTGTGGGGATAGTACTTTGAGAACTACATTCTCATACATTTATAGAACTTTATACTCTTACCTAATGGATCTTTTTTGCTGGGAGTCTATTAGAAACAACCTCTCTATCTCACATTTAAGGTAGTGGTATGGAATGCGTACACTTATCCTCTCCAGACCCCACTTGGTGGGAATATACTTGATATGTTGTTGTTGGCAGGGGTTTGCAAAAACCGAACTGACCGATAAACCAAACCGATAAAAATGCTATTGGTTATTATTATTTTGTTATTGGTGCGGTTCGATTCTTTCTTATTGGGTTATTGGGTAAAACGATAACCCAAAATATGTGTGTGTGTGTATATGTGTATATATATGTGTGTATATGTATATATATGTGCATGTGTGTGTATATGACTTAATAAATATTTCTCTTAATTTCTCTTTAATTTCTACAAATTAACAAACCTATTATTTCAATTATACAAACTCTTAATTTCTCCTAACAACATTTGGTCCAAACTTGAAGATTCTTTTGCAAATCAAAACACATCATGTAGGATATTTGGTTGCAACTAAGATTCGATTTTTTTTTTCATGTTAGTTACTACTATTTCTATTTTATGAGTAATTTCTTATTGGTTAAACCGAAAATCGAACCGTTAAGGACTAAAAATCAATAAACCGATAAAAAATATCATATTGGTTTGTTTACTAGTTTAGCATATTTAAAAATCAAAAACTGATAAACCGAATCAGTAATAGATAAAACCGAACCGAACCAACCGATGCACACCCCTAGTTGTTGGTGGTGGTGTTGTAACAAATGGAGATGATAGTCCAAGGAGCTATGTCGCTCGGACTCTTCCAAAATTTCGACAGGTAGGTCTCAGATACTCCAAAATTGAGTATATTCAAAGGATCTGATATGGGTGCAACAACGTTTTTGGAAAGTCCGAGCAACATAGGCCAGGAGGCTACGAGGTGAAGGTTTTTTGGATTTGAGGTTTAGGATAAATTTTCAAGAGGGAGAGGTTACAGAGTTTCAAAGCCTAACACATGATAGCCAAGATGGGTGGGAAAAGGTTGAGGAACAATGGGTCTTTTATGTAAAATCTTATTATGAGAAGCTCTTAAAGAGGGAAAATGTTGTCTTTCCATATCAATCACTTTGGATCTCTAAAACCACGATGATCTTGACTACTTGACTACTGAGAATATAAAGCAGAAAAAGGTTAATTATGATGATTGGTGCTTTATGTGCAACGGTTGGGTAAAGATGCCAATCATTTTCTTCTACATTGTCAAGTAGCATCGAGGCTATGGTGGGAATCTTGAGATGGTTTGGAGCAGAATGGGTAATGCCATGCCTTTTGAATTTTCAACTGGAAGTTTGATAGATAGGGAGAAGACGCAGGGCATGGGATTATGCTCCACTTGCACTTAAGTGAATCATATGGGAGAGAATGAAATATAAAAGCTCTTGAGGGTGTAGAGATAAATGTTGTACAATTGAGAAGTAGAATGTTATCCTTATAGCTTTTTCATGCACCCATGAAGTTTCGTTATGTATAGGTAATAGGGTGTAAATAATACAAAACCATGTCTTTTAGTAGGTTTCCTTTTTCCTTGTACACTTTTTGTAGTGTCTTGCTTTTGATTTCAATCATAATCTGTCGTTTATGGTGTTTTGATTATTGCACTATTTTGTGTTGTCACTATTTCAAATTAGTTACTATATTTTATACACTATCGTATCCTTTTCCAATCCAACTTTGATTTGATATACACATACACGAGTTGAGGGTCGTCGAATAACAGACTTTCTACCTCCATGAGGTAGGCGTACACACTACCCTCCCTAGACCCAACTTGTGGGATTTCACTAGGTGTGTTGATGTTGTATCAATATATCGTTATCAACTTATACTAAGACCAATAACTTTACCTTAAGCCCAAAAACAACTACCACCAGAGTTATTCCTATGGTTTGCAACAAGTGTTTGATGGGCAACCTAGGGTAAGGCTATTGTCAATAAAGTGTTAAAACCATGAGAAATCAAGGTCCAAAGGAAAGAGAAAAAACGGTGGGTAATTTCTTCTTATATGTCTTAAGTGTTTAAGCCTTGCTGGGAAAGTTACTTGTGCCAATAGGAGATAGCGTATTAACATGTGTTGATGGGATAGTCGAAATGCGCAAAAGCTAACCCGGAGGCCACACCATTAATAAAAGAAGTATTGACAGCACATACATTAGCATATCAAAACATGAACTACATTTTCCTTCCCACACAACCAAACAAAAAAAGCAATCAACAAATCATATATTAGACAAGATAGAGTATATAGACATACCACTATGCAATTGTTCTCAGATGAGGCAAGTTTTTCCATGTCATCAACACGATTTAGAGCTCTGTAGAGGTACATTAAAAGAGTGTCAACTCCTTCGCGTACTGAAGGAGTTAAATCTTTATGCCGTGATGCTTCTAAAAACCTGTTATAAAGTAGGAGAGGGATTAAGGACCAGAGAAGGCAAAGGAAAGTAAAACCAGCTTGCACATAAAACATTAGATAGAAAAGTTTAACAAACTAACTTTGTGTGTCCCACAAAATAAACCAACTTAAAAACTAACTCACCCAAAATATATTACAGAATGCAATTAACAAAAAGGACAGAGAAATATATTGGCTTCAATTTTGCCATTCTAAACTTCTCAGTTAGTGTAAACTTCTCAGTTAGCACCAAAGAGGCGATGCCAAAAGCATTTTCTAACATATTAGCATAGATGATCTCTTTGTGGTCATTTCCTTATGTTCTCAACTTATGAAAAGATGATGAAGGTACAGGAGAGACACTTAACACAGTTCAACTGGAACTTACACTTGAAACTTAAGACATAACCTAAAGGAATAAAACATGTAGTCTACCATTTCTCTAAGGGAAGGACATTTGAAGGGGCCGGTCATAGCTTTCTCTCGATCGTACCCCGGCAGTATTCATCTCAACCTAATAAACCTAAAACCAAGTCCCTCTCAATTTATGGTCTTTGCTTAACAGGCTTTAAGAGAAAATTCTATCTCAACCTATGATACATATACTCGAGAAATGCTATGAAGCTTTGTATCTGAATGAAACCATTCCTCCATAAATTAAAACGGAGCTAGAGTTTTTCTATTTATAAAGCTTACATTAACATAAAATCATTTTTACCTTCCATCACGTTCTCACAATAGTTGCAATAGCTAGTTATGTATACTTAAATCAACCAAGCTGAGGTATGAAGTGATATATGCATGCTCAATTCTCAACAAGTTACGTCCTGAAATTGCCCCCCACCTATTTTATATGAAAGAAGTTTTATCTTTTATGAGGTCAGAATATTATTAACAAAAAAGGGTGTTAAATAGTCCGCATACAATTTATATGAAAGAAGTTAAACAGGTGTTTCTTTGGATATGAAATTTTCAAATGTTCCAAATATATTTAACAGTAATATTGTGATTTATAGATTTCTTTATCTATACTGTCTCATAAAACTTGAGCAGCGTCCATATTCACTAAAAAATTGAACACGTTGACCCTTACATCCTAACACCATTCTTTTTGTGACAAAGGACGTATGAGCATATAATAAATATACATTATCCATCGGACAGGAATTCATCAAGGCAAATCAAGTCCTATAATATCAACATCTACTGATATATTCCTTCCGTTTCAATTTGTTGTCTTAATTTCCTTTTTAGTCCGTTTCAAAAAGAATGTCTCTTTCCTTTTTTGGCAACTCTTTAACTCTAACTTTCCACATGGCATGTTTAAGATCACAGGATTAAAGCGAATTTTTGGTACATTCGACATATCTTTAGTTTAAGACCACAACATTCAAAAATGTTCTTTACTTTCTTAAATTTCGTGCCAAATCAAAACCAAACAAACAAATTCAAACGAAGGACCTATGTAATTATGATGTCCCTCAATGAATTTACTGCTCTATGAATGTTAATTGTTAAGCATAGCATTCTTAAAGTCCTGTGAATATTGAGGACATTAACATTCATGTCCACTTCTCCTCTTTGGCCTCTTATACCCACAATAGAAGTGTCATATAATCATTCACAGGATTCATGTGAATGCAAGTTGGATTGGTCACCCGTTATTTAAAAAGAAAAAGAATCACTCGTGAAAAATCCTGAGAAAAAATCAGTTTCAAAACAACCCGGGAATAAATAATACTCCTTATCAATAGATAACCTGGTCATGTTTTTAATCGCAGACTCCAATAAATCAGCTCTGCTTGGTGGGTTCTGAAGAAACTCGTCATCAACTGCAGTCACAACACCTGCTTTCTTAAGGAAAATAGCTCTTTGAATACCAGTTAAGCCATCGTCCACAACTTTTTCAAGAAGTGATGGAGGAGGATGCAAGCCCCAATACCTATTCCTTGGAACCTAAGAAGGCAACTCCAGTGAGATTAAGAAAAAATTTAAATAATACAGCTTTCCTAGTGGAAAAAGAAACACAAAACCGAGAATAACACATCACGTGAGAAGCATCAAAGGGCCAATATATGTGACCGTGAGGATCATATTGTTAGGATCTTTAGGGAAGGATTGATTTACAGGGCGATATATAAATTCAACTCGTTAAAGGGAGGCTGAAACCTTAGAGTTAATGGAAGAGAGACCTCACTTATTGATTTATTCTCAAAAACCCCTTCATATAGGAGTCATGTTACAGTAATAGCATAATCCTTAAGAAAGTAGGCACCATATAACCCTATCCTAGAAAGTCTAATCCACATGAAAGTAGGAAACATAAAACCTATTCTACACTACTAACATAGCTAACATAAATTTTATTCTAGAATAATAAATAAAGCTACTTAAAATATAATAAAAAAACTTAATTAATTTTACTTCCGCGCATCCACAGCACACAAATTTTTACTGAATTACTTTTAGAGTTAGTTTGGATGGATAAATTTCGATTTAATAGAGGATGTCAAGTTTTAAGATTTAACATGTCAACTGTCATATATAATGAATCCAAACTAATAGTCGAAATAATTAACTCTGGCCATTGAAAGTTAGGGAAAACTCTATTGCAAAGTTAGACATTAAGAGGGAAATGGACACTGTCTGCCGCTAGAATCAGATATGCTGCGGACATGTCCCATTACATTATGCATTCCCTGCTAACAGAGGAAAGATATTGCTCAGACACTACAGGAGCGAGAAAGCACTATAGGACTTGAGCAAGGAAAGAAGAGCTTCAGGGGTTTTTCATATAATCTCTATTATGGACAAAATAATACAAGTCGGTGGCATATTTAGAGTAAGATCATGTTTACTTGAGAATCCGGAGAAACAAACCAAAGGTCAGTCTTTTGCATGACAACGGTAATCAGAGACCAAAGACGAAAAAAGATTCTAGAAAAAGAGCAAATGTACTTAGTATGACTTGACGGACTAACTAAAACTAGCTTGACTCATATATAACTAACTCAAAGATAATGTTGTAGATTTATCAGCATAAGTACCACCATAAAAGCTGGAAATCCATGCATTAAAACATAAGTGCAGGCACAGGACAGTCACTGATACACCAGCACATACCAACAAGGACCAACGATTTGGATCTCGCATGATAAATGGGAAAACTTCGGAAGGATCCATTGTTTCTGAAAGCAAGAAATGATCAACTGCTTCCTCAAAGTTTAGGTCAAACAGTAAAAGGAATCCCACTTGAGCATGGACAAAAGAGAGTGTCTCCCTTGTCATTTCACCTTCATTTTGAAGCTCTTCAACCAGTATTATTGCTTCCCTAAAGTTTTTCTTTCGCAATAGCTCTTTTATTTGTTCTTCCGAGGGCACCTTCCGATAACACATAACCTGCCATCAATACACAATAAGCAATAAACCAGAAAAAATCTAATCAGGAAATTTTACTATGTTCCTTTTTGTTCCCAACAATCACGGTGCTTTGTAACTGTAGTGGTGGCAAATGGGGCAGTTGGGTTGGGTTCGGGCAGGTTGAGTAAAATGGTCATAACCCAATCCGCCCATATTTAAGAGGGTCAAAACAGTTTGGGCAATAAACGGGTTGGGTCAAAAGAGGTCCGACCCTTTTTATACAGGGGTCATAAAAACTTTATTTGTCAGATTTCATACATTCCTAATTATGAAATTTTAGCATTACTCTTGTTAATAGACACACTTTGATACCAAACTTATTTAAGAAGTTGCACATTTGAAACAATTATATATATCCGATGAAGGTACACCAGTGTAAATGTTATATTATCCTATGTTGCTCGACTTTTCAAAAATGTCAACGGATGCATGTTGGATTCAGCAAAAGTAGTGTATTTTTGGAGAATCCGATGCGGTGCGGCATCACAAGTGAGGAGTCCGCGCAACTTAGATATTAAGTATCCTTCAAGACTAACCAAATACAGTAGGCAATTCCAAAATCATCAGTATAACAGACTTATACTAACAGATGCACCAAGTGTGATTACTTCATTCTCTACTTGACACCATGAACAAATAGCACGATTCGTGCAAAATAGCTAAAAAATTTACTTAGTTCCTTGCAATCACATAGATGACAATAACTAAAGAATTACTTCTTTTCCACAGTAATAATTTTCATATATTATACTATATATAGATTTAAAACAAACAATAAATATCTACATGTGCTTGAATACAAAAACGACCTTGTTCTAAATGAGGCATTTCATAACAATTACATAACTTAATATATTTTAAACTAATATAAACTGTTGAGGGTCATTTGGTAAAAAGGATGGGATAAGCAGGGATATCCCATGAATTGGGATATATCCATGCGACTATTTATCCCATCTTCCGTATGGAAAATCACCATTTTAGAACAAATGGCGGAATACAATAGTCTCCGGATAAGCTAATACCTCACTCCAAATATGTGATAAAAGTTAATCTCAAATTTTATCCGAGATTATTATCCTTATCCCACATACCAAACGACTCCTTAGTACTACTATAAATTTTTCAAACTTGATGCTACAGCCTTTTGACAAACTATTAAATTTATTACAATTAAAACTATCATCTAAACCACTGATACACCAAAATATATACAATTCTTTATTCAAATAGGATTAGATAATTTGGATTTGTGTTTCACCTTTATAGGAAAAAAAGGTATGACTAATTGCTTCTTGAGGCGGAATAGAACATTTGGACATGTATGAAACCTCAGAGAGCTAATAACAACATATCTCCCCTATAATATGCCAAGTGCAGACTATTTGTAAAGTTGAAGCAAAGAATTTTAAAAAGAAGTACCGAAGCAAACTCAGAAAGAATAAAAAAAAGTGAAGCAAAGACTTCAAAAATACACTAATCAAATCATATCCAGCTGTCCAAGTGATTTAGCCGCAATTCACCCAAATCTGAACCATAAATAACCCGTGGAGATCAATTTTTTTAGGGTTTATGAATTGAACCCAAATTTTACCCCTTTTCAATATCACTTGACCAACCCAATGAATAACACATATAATGAACAACCCAATGACAGAGAATCGGAAGAAATGGGAACATGCATCTACAAGAAAAAATAATGAGGCATTCCCAAGAGTAAACAGAATTTGCTTTCATAACTTCATCAGACACCTCAGTAAAATAAATGAAGCTATTTTCTTTTTCCTTTTTTAGATGGGGCCAAAATAGTTCTTAAAAATGGTAACAGTAAGGTCAACATAAGCTATCAAAAAGATCACCCTGAAAGTCTAGCTTAAGCAAGTGTCTATTAGCGCGTTCACAGATCTACAGACCCTCATGGAGCACCACTGGTCTATTCATGATATCACATTACTAGCAAGTTATGCATGGGATGTTTCAGCAGAAGCAAAGGTTTAATTACCCCTTAACCAATTAAGTGCATTGGTTCTTAAAGATTAAAACTTAATCCAGAAAGCATCAAAGTTCATACTTTTTATGATTTAAGTTATAAGAAGTTAATATGGTTTTGCACGCAAGCTAGCATGGACACACCATCATCAAGGAAAAGAATGTATATTACCTTTGAGCCTGCTGCCACAGCGACAAGCTTTCCTCTTCCATCCTCCTCATCAGCCACAACACAAGGATTACCTACTTCCCCAACAAATTGAACTCGCTGAACGTAATTCCCCGATTTCTTATGATACAGCTCCAACTTCCCACTCCTTATCACCACTACATATGCCCCTATCTCCCCCATGGTCTCTGAAGCTTCGCGGAAAACTAAACTACCACCCACAGGCTGCCCTTCACTATCCACAATAACACCCACATTATCCACCATTAACATCACCTTACACTCCTTTGCTAACAACTTCATCCTTGGGAGCACGGACGGGTCGGGCAATGAGAATATCATACCACATTGCCCACTTGCATACGAATACAAATAGTAAGCACTCCTAGTTCCGAAAATAACAGACTCATCTACCCATGATACACACATTATCCCGTCTGCAAAATCACCCTGAACTTCCTTCAAAATTACAGGAGAACCACTCAAAACGAGCTCAACTAACACCAACTTCTTCCCCACTGAAGCCGCAAAAAAACAGCCATCTTCTTTTCCTTTAATCTCCTCATTTCGTCGACTAAAAAATCTCTTGCTTACAACATTAACATTCTTCAACAGACTCAATTTTTGAATCGGTTCGAGTGAATTCAAGTCAAGCAAATAAATAAAACCGTCGGAGAGAACAATGAGTTTTCTAATATGAGTAATAACGTGGATCGAAGTGACGGGTTTACCAATGATGTTGACCCGCAGGTGGAGTGATAAACCAGAGTTTGGACTCAAGGCGAGGGAAATAACGTCTCCGGAAACTGTCCCGACAAAAACTAGGGTTTGGGAATCGGAGTTTGTGGTGATTGCTAAAGAGCGAATCGGGGGAAGTTGAGGAATTGAAGGGTTTAAGCCGGCGAAAAGTTCTAGAACGTTCCGTGAATGAGATTTGGGTTCTGATACCGGTTTGAATTTCGAATTCGCCATAGGTGAAGAAGCAGAGGAGCTAGCAATGACTAAATGACTAAACTCTGGACCATGTGAAAAGGCAAATTTCTCTCTTTTTCTATAACATATCTACTTCCCTACTTTCTAGAGCAATCGATATCCGCTAGTCTTTTGCTTGCTTGTCTCTTCTCTAGTGATAATTCTCACCACCCAAACCTGAAGGGTAAATAGAAATCTGCACCTACCCTCCATCTCCTCTACTTCTAATCTTGGCTCTTTTTAGGAGATTCTAGAGTTGAGTATCTTCTCCTCTCCACAATATTCCCCAATAACTTCAGATTAGCAAAATTGGAGCGATAAGCCCATTAACGTAATCCCAACAGACTTCGGCAGATTTTTTTGTTCAATAGCCCACTGTTAAAGGTTAGAACAATCGGTCGAGGCAGGCAGTGCAAGTTTAGACATATGCGGTCTGGGCAGTGCCGGTTAGAGTTTAAACTTCTATATTTGTGTTTGCTTTGATCGTGGATTATTTAAGAGTGTTGTATTATTTGGTGAGTTTTATTTATATTATTTATTTATTATTATTTATGTTATTTTGAAAATAATTTTTTTATCTCATTTTAATATAGTGATATAAATTGTATATACTTATCATATTCAGAATTTATTTGGTAAAAGTATATTGAATTGTTGTTATTATTATTCTTGCTTTCATCGTGTTAAATAGAAACTTTTTTGTCTACCCTCTAGATAATGAGATCAAAGTAAATTTGAATGTCATTTTTCATAGAAGCGTTTGGCCATGTTTCATGAAAATATAAAAAAGTAGTTCTTGTTTTCAAAGTGAAAAATGATACTTGAAAATTGGAGTTCTGTTTGGCTATAAAATAAATTAGAGTAGTTTTAAAATTTTTGTTAATTTGGAGTGAAAAAAAAAAGTGAAAACAATTTTTTGTTGTTTTTAAAACTTTTGAAGATTCTTGAAAAAAGTAAAATTATTTTTTTCAAATTTTATGGTCAAACATGTTTTGTGGTGTTTAACTTTAAAAAATAAAAATATTTCATGATCAAATGAGCCCATACGAACTTCACAAATAAAATAATATCTACATGATCATTTTTATTTATTTATTTTTAAAACTGATAAATTATTATTTCCATTTAACTTCCCCATAAGAAAAAGTAATCTTAATATAATAGCTTACTTGACTAAAACAAGATTTCGTTATCATTTCATGTACAAATGGATAATACACACATAAATTATGTATTTTAGGGTGTTAAATAGGCGGATTGAATTGAGATTAAAGATATTAAATTAATTAATTAAATTGGGTCATGATCCGTTCAAATATATCTTAGATTGACATGAATTAAGTTGAAATGGCTAAAAATCGAATTGAATATTAACTCGTCTAATTTAACCTGCTTAGTATAAAAAATATTAACATATTCATACTTACCCTTAATAAATTTAGGATTAGGGTTCATGTAAGAGTTTAAAAAAAAAAAGAAAAAATTAAAACAAATAATTTTTTGAGAAGGGCGTATGACATGGGGTTGGAGGGTGATGGGAGGTTGGGGTAAGAATTTCATTTAAAAAAAAAATTAAAATAAATAAAAAAAGAAATTTAAAGAAAAAGAAAATTTAGAAGGGGTGATGGAGGGGGATAGGGAGTTTTTGGGGTGTGGGGACAGGAAAGGAATGAGAGTTGATATAAGAGTTTTCTAAAAAAAAAAGGAAAAAAGTTTTTAAAAAAAGAAAAATATTTTTTTTTTGGGGGGG